>NC_056733.1:1592015509-1592233009 GCF_019279795.1 Protopterus annectens
AGTTGGTCTTGGTTTTACTTGGGATGGCTTAGTCCATGCATTCTTGAAGGTGTTCATAGAATGCACTTGTAAAGGATTCTGCCGATGGGTCATCATTTCCCATTTGATTGGGAGCTTTGAAACTTCCCACCTCGGTGTTTAGGAGTGTGAAGTTGGCTTTAGAGAAGTTTTTTACCTTGATTTCCTTGACTGGGGTGGGGGGGTGGGGTCGGGATGTGGATGTCCAGTGTGATTAGTTTGTGATCTGATCTTACCAATGACGAGTTTACCTCAGGTGTGGAACATAGGTTCCCCATGTTGGTGATGACTAGGTCCAGTATGTTGTCACCTCTTGTGGGAGTGGTGACCAGCTGTTCAAGGGCGTTTGAGTTTAGAAACTCAAGGAAGTATTGGGCTAGGGCGTTTGAGCTTGAGTAATTTTCCCAGTCAATGTTTGGATAGTTGAAGTCACCCAGTAGCATGGTGTTGGGTAGAATCTTCATACTTTCTAATGTTCTCAGGAATGCTGCGTGAGGGTCCTGAGACAAGGTGGGAGATCTGTATCAAGCTATAAATTGAACAGTCAATTTACTCACTGTCAATTGCATTTGGATGGTCTCAGATTCCGTGTGCTGTGCTACTAACCTGGAGGTGTGGGTGTTCTTGATGAATATGGACACACCCCCTACTTTTGTGTTCCGGTCCTGGTTTTGAGACCTAAAGGTATGGTAGGTGTTGTAGCCTGGTAGTGCTGGGGTGCTCTCTGGAGACTTGAACCAGGTTTCTATCACTGCACATACGTCGATTTCTTCCATATTAAGGAGAGTCTTGAGTGCGTGCATTTTGAGGTTTAGACTTCTGGCGTTGAGCAGCGTTACCCTCAGTTTTTGTTTATTATTGTTGTTTATGGAGGCGGGTTTGTCTTTTGAGCCTTGCCTAAAAAAGGCAGTATTGGGGCGGCAAGAGTTTTGGCCAGTATTTGAAAGCCCAGGGGCGACAGGTGCAAGCCATCTCTGGCGAAGCAACGTGGCTTGTTAAGCATGTCGTCCCAGGCTGACAAGTACTGGATCCCCTTTGAATGACACCAGTAGTTTAACCAGTTGCTGAAACTGATAATTTTTTCTTCATATGCTGGCATCATTTTGGGTGAGGGCAGGATGCTAGTCAGAGTCATACCAGCCTGGGCTACATGGTCAGAGAGCTCCTCCATGTCTCTTTTCATGTAGTCCAGGGAGGTACGTCTCAGGTCATTTACACCAACATGTACAATGACAGAGTCATATTTGTACTTGTTGTGGAGTGACCTGAGTGCATGTGTTATGTGGCGGATTCTGGTACCCGACAGGCAGCTTACGGTAACCTTCTCCTTATTCAGTCTAGTGAGTGGGACGTCTGTGTGCCTGATGATAGAATCACTGATTACTAGTGTGTTAGGTGTGTTATTTAGCCTTAGGGGCTGTTTTTGCTTGGCACACTGACGTGACCTATGAGTTATCTGGTTTCTGTTGTGGGGTGGGGGTTGCTTGGGTGTATTCTTAGGAGGTCTCTGTTGTTTAGGCAGGTTTTTATTTAGAGCCTCCGAGTATGTTTTTGCATGTTTCTGAGAGTTTTTTTCTGATGCAGCTATGGCTGGTCTATGCGAGTCTGGTAATGTGGTGCTAGTGTTGCCCTTCTCCTTGTGACTGGTTGATCCAGTCGTGGGTTGAGAGAGCTTAGCCTCCAGTTTGGCTGTGTAGCTGCATCTCTCACATATGTTTGTGTTGGTTGGGAAGAGGAGGGGGTTGTCTGTGTACATGAGGCAATTGTAACATTGCCTCAGGATGCCCAGATTCACCAGCTGGACCGGAGAGCACACCTGAAGCTGTCCCTTGAACATGCCTGAATAGATGGTTGGGACTGTATTGCTGATTGGATGAGTAAAGAGCCTTATACTTCCTGAGTATAGGGCTTAAGTGCAAGCTGTAAGCTAGTGCTAGTTTTAGTGAGTTTTAGTAAGTGCCAGTCTTAAATTGCCTTATTTCTAGTGCTGGGTTGAAGTGTTTCAAGTTTCAAGGGAAAAACTGAAGTGCAGACTTTGTGGAGCCTGGAATAGTTTAACCGCAGCTAAACAGCGCTGCGTGGTGCGCAAACTCGCGCTATGCGGTTTTTATACCAGGGAGATCAAAAAGGATAGAAATTAGCCCAAAATGGCCAATGAGCTACAAGTTGCTGGGCTGGGACCACTCCTACAGGGACAGATAGGCTGCTCAGAGTTCCCTCTCTCACAGTGAACAAGGAAGCCACCTAATTATCCAAGTATGATATGGGCAACACAGGAACCTTTACCACAGTCCTGGATTCAGCAAAGCCTGAAAACTGGACTAGACTAGTTCAGAAAGGCGGGGGAATTTCTTTTCAGAAACAACAGAAATGCAGAGCTTAAATTACTTTAAATACACAGAGGAGGCTAGCGCGTTTGAGTGTGTAGCCTGCGACTGACATGAAGATCTGTTTCCAACTCCCACCAAGGAACAGTAATGACCACTTTAATGTGATCAGCATTACCTTGCTATTTTGCTTTCTTCTACCAGTTGCTTCCTGTAACAGTCCACCTACAGTCCCCAAAATGTGGAGCACTACCTCTTTTACACTGTGGAACACCAGAATTTTGCTAACAACTTCAGATAGAAGTTTTTTTAATGCTTATTTAAAAGGCTGTTTTCATCAGATAAATTGGTATTATTTACTTGGCTATTTGTTTAAAAAAAAAACCTAATGATGGAGGTGTGACAGATCTCTTCAGTGTGGAGCATGAAATACTAAACATTCAAAATGAGAAACCTTCATCATAACGAGGTACAGTTGTGACCTATGCTTCCTATCCCACCTAGAAATAAAGCCAGCCACTTCCGGCAATCGGCTGTGATTGCCAAAAGTGGTAAAGAACAGCCAAAGAAATGTATGCTGCTGCAGAGGGTTGCAGGTGCTACTACGGGAAATATCTTACACTCCCAGATTTTCTTTCATTTTTTGCCCGGTCTCTGATGCTCTGGTAATGAGAGGATCACAGACAAGTAAATTATGCCAGACTTTAGAGTGCCATAATTACTGTTCAGAAAATGCATGCTGATGCAGAACTTGTTCTTAAGTGTATTACTGCAGTATTTAAAAATGTGCCCAATATTGGGCCTTTGTTAATTATTTTTTGTTATGTCCAGAATTCCTGAGCAAATAATTTGAAAGGTAAGCAGCAGGGAATCCTACCTTTCAACTGCCTCCAATTTTGTCTCTTTTCTACCTCATCCCTGATTTTCTGGAACCATACAGAATTACAGACAAGTCAGTAATACTAAGTTTCACACCACTTCTTGTTCAGAAACCGTATGCTGCTGCTAAACGTGTCATTTTATTAACAGATATGAAAGAGAGTAATATCCAAAAATCATCATTGCTTTTGTCCACTTGTTTTGGCAATGTTGAAGAATTTGAGGAAGACCGTGACTGCCCCTTTCCCCCACCTCATGGCAACGATTTAAAAAAATGCATATTCTTCTGTAGACTGTGTCTACTGTTACAACTGCCTGTTTTAGCTAGACGCACTATGTAATATGAAAAACACATACCTGAAAACTGAAAAGCAGTCCCTCTAGATCTGCAGCATTAGAATTCTCCATAATCTCTAGTGAAATGATTACTCGACTAGACACTGCTAGGAAAGCACTGCGATCTATTGTCTTTACCAAAACTGCAGAACTGCCAGAAGTTGCTGGTCATATTAGTAAAATGATTATAAAGACTGAAAGCATAGTGATTGATCACAGCTGCTTAGACTGCACAGTAATAGAATATCAGTTGGCTACCGATGTCTTATTAGTATGGTCAAGAAAATTAGAAAAAAAAAAATCTTTAAATCTTTTTTTTTTTTTTTTTTTTTTACCAGTGCACAGTATTTCACAGCAGGGGTACATGTCTGTGTGCCCCACTGTGGCACAATCTGTACACCTTAGGGAGTACAGGGAACAGAAGAAATGCAAACAAATAGTTATGTTGATCTGATGGTGAGGGTGTCCACTGTCCAAATGCCTTTCTGCAATGGTTGCAGAACTTCCTCAGTTGCTTATGCTGTGAGAAGCAAAAAGGTTTATCTCTAGTATACCCCACCTGTGGAACAGTTGCAATGATGCATCTCTGATCTCCGGCTTCCAGTCATGGGGAACAATCTCTGAACTGCTCAAGTGATACACCAACCAGTTTTGCTGAGATGGGAAAAAGACTCGTATTTGACTAGAGCTGTTTTTCAAGCAGTCACTGCCATATTGCACAGGGAATTTGACAAAATCCCACTGTTTATCGATGTACCACATTGTACTGTCCATGACTACCTGTTTCCCATTGGCTTAAATGTCTTTTGTGCTTGGATCAATGCCAACATTTCTTTTATGATTGTCTTCTGACTATATCTAGTTATATGGAAGAGATTCCCCTTCAGGTGCAGAAGAGGAATGAAGATCCTTTATCAGCCTTGGACCTAGATGCCTCCCCTTGACGGAGCTATCCCTGGTAGCATCCAGTGAGATTATTGCTGGGTCAGCAATCAGGTTCTTATACACTTTTCTTTTCCATGCAGAATTTGATTTCCTTTCTGGGTGCCAGTAGCAGGGAATCTTGTTTTAAAGATGCAGTTTCAAAAGCAAGCATTCTCAAATGCCATAAACACAGGACCAGTTTAAGCTCCCTGCTCCCTAGTACATCTAAACATCACCTGGCGTCTGAAAGCTCATTTACTCTCCATTTGAAATGCTCCCATATTAAATTGTTTATCAACAGACGCATCCTCCAAGGGAGGAGACTGAAAACAAGGATTTAACATCAGTGTCATATCAAAGTACATTTTTTATTTTTTATATTTTTTCCCTAACAGATTTATTTTGCAATTGAATTGCATAGGTTATAAGTCACATTAAAGGTGGGAAGTTTTGAAGTGATTTATTGTGGTCTCATTTTTTTATATCACAAAAACGTGGCGTTTTAACAGGGGTGTGTACACTTTTTATATCCACTGTATGTATCTCTTATTTCCATTGACTCCACTTCCTTTTCTCATTTTCTGATTCTTAAAACACTTCCCAATAAAATAAGATATCCATATTTTTATTTTCTGTTGAGGAAGTTATCCTCCATTCCTTCTTAGCCTTTGCCTCTACACTAACTCAGCAGAAGAGCAGAGTGCTGCAGTCCAATCTCCAAAACAGTCATTCAGTTTGGGGACAGAGCTTTAATTCCTCACAGCCATTCTTTTCAGCCAGGTATTGAATACCTGGCTATGGTATGGTATTCTACCCCATAGTAACTAGTAAATGTTTCATAATCCTAATAGAACCTAATCTATTCACTAAACTGTCCAATTTACCTCTCTAACCCAATCCTATATCTGGTTACCTGTCTATTATCAGGTAATATCAATCCTAACCCAGCCCCCCCATCTCAACTAATACAGACAAGTCCATACTACTTACTTCCTTAAACTCCCAAAGTATAGTTAACAAAATCCCAAACCTCCACGCCTGGCTCATACATAATAAACCTGACATCCTATCCATCTCAGAAACATGGTTAAAATCCCATATAAAAGATTCTGAAATAATTCCTCCAAACTATTCTGTCAATAGAAAAGACATGTCCCACAAAAAAGGGGGTGGAGTAGCTCTCCTATACTCATCCTCCTTGTCTGTTACTCCTTATAACAAACCTACTCCTCAATTTAATAATGCTGAACTACTCCTAACACTGCTTCAAGTCAACAAGCGCAAGCACATATGTATAGCTTCCCTCTACATCCCCCCAGGGGATAATATTTCTACACTCGAAGACATCCTCTCCTGGCTCTCCAACATTAGCAATGAAACAATAATCTTAGGAGACATGAATATTAATTGGGCCTCCATTCAGTCTCCTACAAACCCACTTAACATCAACCTCTACAATTTTTCACAGCTAATCAACTCTATAACACGCCCCTCAAAAAACATGTCTAGTGGCAGTATTCTAGACTGGATTTTAGTCTCTCATCCCCACTATTTCTCCGACAGTGGTACTCTTCCAGATCCTCTTAGTGACCACTTACCACTTTCACTCATCGTCTCCCCTTACTCCTACATCGCACCCATAATTTTATTACTATCCAGAATCAAAAAAACTTTAATCCATCAACCTTTTCTAATTCCCTAAAAGCAGTAAACTGGGACTGTCAAAAAACATTGTCTCTAGATAATGCAGTTGCCCACTTCAACTCAACATTCTTAAAAGTTCTAGACTTCCATGCTCCCTTAAGGACAAAGAGAATAAAAATTAAAACTGCCCCATGGCTTACCAAAAACACACTAACAACTATGCGGCATAGAGATAAAGCCTGGCACACTTCCAGAAAAATAGGACCACCCTCAACCATAATGAATACAAAACACTTTGAAATAAAGTAAAAAAACTCATCATCTCTGATCGACAAAATTACTTCTCCATACTCCAAAACAATAACAAAACAAATCCTCAGAAATTCTGGAAAGGTATCTCTAACTTCCTCAACCCCAGCAAACCAGACACCCCCACCCCAGACCCTAATGCTCCTGATACTGACCTAGCCACACAATTTAACTCTTTTCATTGAATCCATCTCTAAATTAACCTCTTCTTTCCCTAACTGTATCACATTCTCCAACTCACCCCCAACCCCCCCCTACCAATACTCTACCCTGCACTGCTACCACTCCCTCATTCTCATCCGCTAACTCTCTACATCTTCTCCTACTCACTTCCTCACTTTCTTCACCCCATAATACCCCCTCTTCCCACTCCACACTATTCTCACTAAAGCCTATACCCACTTCTACTATCAAAAAACTCCTAAAACTGAAGCCATGCACTAATGCTCCTGACAATATCCCCTCTTTCTTTCTTAGCACAGCTGCTGAAGCAATTGCCTACCCCATTAGCATTCTAATCAACCGCTCTATCCAAGAAAGTACAGTACCCCAAATCTGGAAAAAGGCCTTTATCATACCATTACATAAAGGGGGCAACAATAACAATGTTACTAATTTCCGCCCCATTGCTATCCTGCCTCCCATCTCTAAACTTTTTGAAAAGTGTATCCAACTTCAACTCCTACCACATCTCTTAGATAATCCCCTACTAACTCCCACACAACATGGATTCAGACCAAATCACAGCACTGTGACAGCTCTCCTCTCCTTCCTCGAAACTATTAACAAAGCCCGGGACTCTGGTCTATTTGTCTCTACCCTATTACTAGACCTCTCTAAGGCCTTCGACACTATCTCACACAGCCTGCTTTTAACTAAACTCTCAAAACTTAACCTATCTCCTTCATCTTTGAACTGGTTCTCCGGCTACCTATCCCATAGATTTCAAGCAGTAAAATGGAAAAAGGCCACCTCCTCATTTCTTAATACCCCTACCGGAGTTCCCCAAGGTTCCATATTGGGTCCCCTCCTCTTTAATATATTTATAAATTACTTCCGCAACTCTATCCCTTGCTCAAACATCATCCAATATGCAGATGATTCAACTATTATCTGCTTTGCCACATCTATCCCTACACTTCTAAAGCTTACTCAAGATGCTTTTTCAACCACTGAGCAATGGATGAAAAGAAATCACCTAGCACTCAATGCCTCTAAAACCACACTAATGGTTTTTACACCCTCTAAAGTCACCACCCTCGATATAAACACTTTCTCTATTACTAGTCAAAATAACACACCTCTGGAACTGGTCTCAGAGACCAAATTATTCGGGGTCCAAATTGACAACCAGCTCAAATTCAACTCCCATTTACAACTAAATATCAAAAAAACACATCAAAAACTAGGTATGCTCTATCAACAAAATCATTACCTTACACCTGCCACCAAAACTACTCTCTCTACTTCCTTTCTTATCCCCTCCCTTCTCTACAGAGCTCCACTTCTAACTAATCTACAGTCCTCTCTGAAAACACAACTTTCCTCTTGCTACAACAAAATTGCCAAGTTCGCCACCAGCCATAAATCCTCTACCCACCATTGCTCCTCTCTCCAAAAACTAAAATGGCTAGAACTACCCAATCTTCTCACCTATACTTAACTAACTCTTGCACACAAGCTGATTTTCAACCCCTCTCTCTGTCCCTCCCTTTCTTCTGCCTTTAAAATGCACCTACCAGATAGAGTATTAAGGTCTAATAACCAAAGTCTATTAGAAGTGTACAAACCAACTCATCCCCCAGGCAAAAATCTTCTATCCTATGGTCTGGCACGCCTCTGGAACTCCCTGCCACCATCCATTCATATCAGCATCAACCATTTTATTTGTAAAAAATCTCTTCATTCTCATCTAGTATCCCTCTGGGAATGCTCTTGCTCCCATCCCACATAACTAGCACTGGCATTTCCCATCTTCCTTACTTCCCCTGATTACACCAGCAATTTTCTGTTTCATTACTCCTAACTCATACATTCTTATTATTATGATATCTGCAAGAATATTATGATATTTGCATGAATATATGACGCTGTTCATTTAAGTGTTTGAATCCTAGGACAAAATGACTTCTAAATATTTACTTTGCACTATTCCTTTTTTAGTTTGCATCATCTGTTAGTTTCAATCACTACTTTCTATTAGTTGTAACGTTTGTGTACTATTTGTTATTGTTTGCTTAAATTGTTTTTTAAAATTGTATAATTATTATTCATATTTTTTACATTTGTATAATTAACATTCATAACCTACTGTAACCTTGATTGTTTGGAGCTTTTCTCCCCAGGACTCCATTGAAAATGGGTTCATTTTGGCCCAATGGACTATCCTGGTAAACCAACTGCAAATAAATAAATAAAAAATAGTCAGCTTAAAAGCCTACTGTAATGAAATCTTTTTTGCAGAAGCGGAAACTGTTTATCATTCTCTAAAGGCTTCGATCCCTTCAGTTGTCCAGTTCTAGAGATGTTACTTTAACCATCACTTAGACATCACGGTACATGTTTTTGCAGTATCTGATTGTCTTGCATTTTATCCTCCTACAGCAGCAAGTCCGTTTATTTAGTCCTCCATGAAGAATATTATGTATTTGAGTCCATGAAAAAGACACGCTCTGTGTTCCACAGAACTCGAACTTTGTGTTAGAAAGGTTTAATTTTTGAACTGACTGGTTGAGTAGACGTCTTTCCTAAAAAAAAACAAAATTCTAGTTGTAGTAAACGGCAAAACAACTTCAGATTTATGAACTCTGGTGTACAAACAGCCTATAGTGTTTCATAACAAAAGGTGTCATTAAAGACTAATTACTTCATCTTGCTGAGTTACCTTGCTCCCTCTCTCACCCAATTTCATCAGCTACCAATCTTTTATTGAAACTGTCAGAATGAGAGACCATCTTCTGCATATATTGAATGTCCACAGGGGAATCAGATGTATTGCAATAAACAATAACTTCCTTGATGTTCTTCATCTCACATTGCTGCAGTCCTTACACTTGGGTAGTCTGCTGTCCTCGGTCGGCCCGAATATCAAAGTATTAGGCTGACGTCGGTCAAGGCGCATTAGACTGACATCAGGACGTCAGGGTACAAATGCGCATGACCGACGTCATATCCTCAGTCTTTTTTGCCGCATGGTCCGATGCAGAAGCAGCGTTGCAAGTGCCGTTCGGCGTTCTGAAATTTTTCGAATTCGGAGTTTCAGACCGAGTCAAAGTTGGCTAAGTACCCCGTTGGGGAACATTTTAGTTTTTTCTTGCCTCAGTGGTTTACCGGATGTCAGAAAAAGTGAATAACTGTATTTCTTGTGGGAAACAGATACCGCATAGAGATTATCATACTTTGTGTATTCCTTGTTTGGGGCCTGAGCACGATGTTGTTGGGTGTCGCTTTTGTGCTAGGTTCAATAAGCGCACTATTAAGCGAAGGTTAGATTGTGCCAGGTTGGTCTTTGGGAAGCGGTGTAATTATAAGATGCCGTCGGACGCTCCGACGCCCGCTTCTTCGAAGAAGCGCAAAGACAAAGCAGCTAAACCCAGGCAAGAAGAGTCGTCCGTACCGGACGCCGGTTCTTTAGAGGCGTCAGTGGAACCGGTGGTTCCACCGGAGGCTTCTCTGGAGTCCCAGGGGGAGACTTTATTATTGCAGGATGTGGCCTCTCAGGAGGCAGGTCAAGCTGAAGGGGCTTCTCAGGTTACTGTACTCCCCTCCCTTCCTAAGGTGGTTAGGCCCTCTCCTTCTGTTTCTAAGGCTTCTCCCAGGGGCAGGCCAGGTTTAGCTTCTGTGGGGTCACTCCTAGTTCTACGGGATCTGTGCCCAAGAAGCACATGCTTAAAATGGCAGAGGATTTAATTACTTTGATTAGAGGTTCTTTGCCCCCTCCAGATAAGAGGCCTAGGGTGGAACCAGAGTTGGGGAGTTTTGAGCAGGCTTCAGATGTTTCAGAGTCTTCGGCTGAAGACTTGCAGGAGTACTCTCCTTATTCTGATTCTGATGCAGATGATTCAACTCCTTCTACTTCTCCTCCAGAGGATTTTTCTTTTTCAGAGACTCTTCATTCCATGAGGGAACATTTCAAGTGGGAAGGTCAGGACTTCTCTGATTCCAGGAAAAGGCTTAGGGAATTTTGCTTTTACCCCAGCATAGGCCTTTGGCTATACCTCCTGTTCTGGATGTTGTGGAAGATGTGTTTGCAGAGGCTTCTCTTAATCCTGATTCTTTGCCTCCTGCTCCTGTTAAACCGGATAGGTATTACAGGGTGCCTGAGGCTCATAAATATCTTTATAAGAGTCCTAGGGCGGACCCAGAAACTGTTAGTCAGGGACCTAAGGGTGTCAAGGCCTCTGTTGTAAAAAATCCGGTTCCTCCTGATAAAGAGGCCAGAGCTTTGGATAGATGGGGAAAGAAAGTCTATACTTCTTCCACCTTAGCTATGAGGGCTTTGAATTGCCAGTTTCACATGTTGAAATATCAAAACTATCTTCTTTCTCAATTGAAGTCTAAGGTAGATGCTCTGGCAGAAGGCATTGAGTGTAAGGAATTGCAAGATTTAGTACATGTTTCTGAACAGGTGGGTAAGCATTCTTTACAATGTGGTTTTGATGCTGTACAGGCCTCGTCTAGGGTGGCTGCCACTGGGTCAGTTCTTCGCAGGCACGCCTGGCTGAGGGATCAGAATTTATCTGAACATGTTAAGACAAGGATTTTGGATGCTCCTTTACAGTCTGATGTGTTGTTTGGTTCACCTGTAGAGTCAGTCTTGAAGAAAATGGAGGACAAGGCTAAGTCTATGCAGACTGTTAAAGATTTTTGCAAGTTCAGCCTCCGAAGTTTAGTAGGAATTGGCCTGCTAAGGGGTGGACGTACCCTTCTTATGATTCACAGTCTAGGGGTAGATCTAGACGTGGTAGGGGCAGAGCTCAGAGCTCCTTTAGACCTAGAACAGGGAGTTCTCCTGCACATTCTTCGGGTGAGGGCAGGGGCCAGTCCTTTCGTAAACAGGCCCAATGACCTACCTTTTCAGCTGCCAGATCCTTCTCGCATGGCAGCACCTTTGGGAGGAAGGTTGGCACTCTTCAAGGAAAATTGGAGTTTGATTACCCAAGACAGATGGGTATTAGATATCATACACCAAGGTTACAGGTTTTATTTCCATACCTTGCCTCCTTTCAAAGGCATGCCGGACGTTCCTCCTCAGCAAAGACTAGAAGCTCACAAACAAATTTCTCTGCTGCTCCAAATAGGGGCCATACAGGTCCCTCTGCCAGAAGTGGGCCTAGGATTTTATTCTCGCCTGTTCCTAGTACCAAAGAAGGGGAACACGTGGAGACCAATTCTGGATTTATCTATCCTCAACACTTATCTGGACATTCCCAAGTTCAAAATGTTGACGTTACAACAGCTTTTACCTCTGCTGGGCAAAGATCACTGGATGGTGACTCTGGATCTCAAGGAGGCTTACCTTCATGTTCCTATCAGACTAAGTTGCAGGAAGTATCTGCGTTTTGAGCTGGGACTTCTCATTATCAGTTCTCTGCATTGCCCTTTGGCTTATCTACTGCCCAGAGTGTTCACGAAGGTTCTGGCTCCAGTGATAGCTTTCTTCAGGCTAAGAGGAATACAGATCTATCCTTATTTGGACGATTGCCTGATTCTGGCCCAAGGAAAGGACGAACTTCTTCATCATTTACACTATGTGATAGCAGTGCTAAGATGCCTGGGGTTTTCTGTGATCGAAATAAAGTCCAGTCTAGTACCCTCTCAGGACATGTGCTTTCTGGGTGTGTGACTGAATACAGCATCCCAGATGGCCTTTTGACCCCGGACAAACAAAGAATCTTTCTCTGTACTTCCATCAATTGTCTCATCAGTCCAGGCTGACTGCAAGGACAGTCCTTCAAGCCTTGGGGTTCATGGCATCTTGTATTCTGGTGCTTCCCAATGCCAAACTGCATATGAGGAAGCTACAATGGTATCTCAAAAATGTATGGACACAGCACTGCCAAGATATGGACACTGTCATTCAAATAATACCTTGCATTCAAAAGGAATTTTTGTGGTGGGCTCAGGAATGTCACCTAAACAAGGGACTCTCTGTGACCCGGCCAGAGGCGAGTCAGATTCTAATGACAGATGCCTCAGACATAGCTTGGGAGCTCATCTAAATGGAAAGTGGGTACAAGACACGTGGCCTGCCAGACTTCAACATCTACATATCAACTTGAAGGAGATGTTAGCAGTCCAATTTGCATTAATAGCTTTCAAGGATTTACTTCTTCCAGGGCAGGTGTTGGTTCTAACAGACAACACAACTGTCATGTGGTACATCAACAAGCAAGGGGGAACACATTCTTATCCTCTATGCAGACAAGCAATGATTTTGTGGGAGACTGCTCTCAGTTTACAGCTCAATCTTCAGGCAAGGTTTCTGCCGGAGCACAGAACTCCTTAGCAGATGTGTTGAGCAGACAAATTATGGATCCCCACGAGTGGAAATTGGATCCTCATGTATTTCAGAAATTGACAGTGTTATGGGGAACTCCAGACATAGATCTGTTCGCTTCTCCACAAAACTACCAGCTGCCAAAGTTTTGCACAAAAAGGTTTCATCCCACAGCTTGGAAAGTGGATGCTCTTTCATTCAATTGGAGCAAGCTTCATGTGTATGCCTTTCCACCTCTGCCTCTCCTCCCAAAGGTACTCCTGAAGGTCAGACAGGACAAGCCAAGGATGATTTTGATAGCTCCAGATTGGCCTCGACAGCACTGGTACCCATTACTGAGAAGTCTGGTACGGGAGCCTCCATGGCCTTTACCTTTGATTCCACACCTGCTGTCTCATGAGAACAGTCATTTACTCAATGTCAAACTTCACTCTCTTCACCTAACAGCCTGGCATATTCTGTTTTGAATCCTGGAGGGTCTCAGCTTCCACAGCAAGTTTTGAATGTTATTTTGGAGGCCAGAAGGCCTAGTACAAGGAAAGTGTACGCTGATAAATGGAAGATATTTTTATTTTGGAGTACAGCGAAGGATTTTGATGTTTCTGAGCCTAATTTAAGTGTGGCTCTTCAATATCTTACTGAGTTACTGGGCAAAGGTTTGTCCTTCTCTTCTATTAAGGTTCATGCTGCAGCAATTTCTGCTCACTATGACTGTGACCCACCATTGTTTTCTCATCCTTTGTTTAAGCAATTCCTTAGAGGGGCAAAGAATATAAGACCCCCACGGAGAGCTCCTACTCCTGCTTGGGATCTCAATTTTGTGTTGGAGAAACTCACTGTACAACCTTTTGAGCCTGCAGCTACTGCCGAGTTGAAATATTTATCATGGAAGACTGCTTTTTTGTTGGCCATTACCTCTGCAAGAAGGGTTTCTGAATTACAGGCCCTTATGGCAGTTGAGCCTTTCTTAATTTTTCATAAGGATAGGGTATCTTTGCGTACTAATCCTTCCTTTATGCCTAAAGTGGTTTCTAGTGTGGCTCTAAACCAAACTATTCATTTGCCTACTTTTTATGCAAACCCCCAAAATAAAGGGGAAAAGATTTTGCACACTTTGGATGTACACAGGCAGTTGTGATATTATTTGAGCAGAACTAAAGGGTTCAGGCAGTCTCAGCAGTTATTTGTTTCATTTGCTTTGGGTTCTCAGGGCAAGCCTGTGTCAAAACAAACTATTTCTAAGTGGATTGGGTTTTGTATTGCTTTCTGTTATTCCCATCATGGTAAGGAGATTCCAGCTGGGATTAGGCCTCATTCCACTAGGGCTACTGCCACTTCTACAGCTTTTTTAAGGGGGGTGGCAACTAAGGATATTTTGGAGGCAGCTACTTGGAGTTCAGTGCATACTTTCTCTAAGCATTATCACCTTCCACTTTACTCTAAATCTAGGGCTGGTTTTGCCACTGCAATTTTACAGGGCATTTTGGCAGCTCCTACTGCTTTATAGTTTTGCCATCCTCCCTTACCTCTGCTTTGGGATTCTACCCAAGTGTAAGGACTGCAGCAATGTGAGATGAAGAACATAGTACAGTTTTGTACCTACCATAAATGTAGATGTTCGAAGATCCACATTGCTGCAGTCCAATTTACCCTCCCTCCTTCCCCTCTGTAGTTAGAGGCGGTTGTGTGGGTTGGGTTGTAAATATTGTGAATTTTGTATATATTGTACATAGGTTTAGTGCAAGGGTGGTTGGTTGTTTTTTTGCTGTCTTTTGGTTTTGACCTTTCTGTTTAGGGTCTTCTGACATCTGGGGCAAGAAAAGACTGAGGATATGACGTCGGTCATGCTCATTTGTACCCTGACGTCCTGATGTCAGTCTAATGCGCCTTGACCGACGTCAGCCTAATACTTTGATATTCGGGCCGACCGAGGACAGCGGACTACCCAAGTGTAAGGACTGCAATGTGGATCTTCGAACATCTACATTTATGGTAGGTACAAAACTGTACTTTTCCTTCAAGAAAAGACACCCTACATGTATACAGAAGCAAGCAACTTACACCAGGGACCAGCTATAAAGCAAATCACTTTATTCCAAATAAGGGCCACAATACAAAATACCAATTTCAGCATGAACATGCCTTCATTATTTTAATACAAACAGTAAAACTCCATATTTAAATACCCTTCCCTGACACTTTATAACAAACCGCATGCCGGATTACTTCCTAAGTCAAAGAAGTTAGACATCTCTTAAACAGTTCATGTCTTGGTGTTTAGATTATATAGACACAGTGAAAATTGTATAATGTCTCCGTTCTCAAACAGTGTTCATATAATGGCAGAAATCTGAGCAGCCTATGATCAAAATAACATAAACACAGAAGTAATAATGTTACTTACTGAGACTGTGAACAAATAAATCCTCAGTTGCAGTAACAGATGTGTACAAACCCCATAAACGTGGTAAAAATAATGGCAAGACTATGAAATGTGATCAGCACTGTTTCTTGAGTTAAGTAGATCTTATGGCCAATAGTAGCCCAATGCTAAAATGATTGCCACTTATTTTTAAGTACTCTCTTGTGTTCTTCTACATATTGATATATACCTGTTGGCTTCTAGTGGCCACAATTTGAAATAACCATCACTGCAATAAGTTCCCATTTCAGAAATTATATTTTAAAATACAACATACAGAAATGTAATGCAGTTCTTGTGAAGCACATACCTTTTGACAGCTGATACATATTGACTGCTTGTCGATAACAAAGAGAGAGAAAAGAATATATACTAGATAGTACAGGCACGAAATGTTAATGCAATAGATGTACCTTTGAAACTAGTTCCACAAATCTGTAGTGACCAGCATGTAATAAATCGATAATTTCGTCCTGTGCCCTCAGGCTAGATCAGTTATCATTAAACACCTGGCAAAAGACATACTTCAGTATACAAGGAATTCTAAATATGTCTTGGTTACAGAAATCTCGACACTTTCTTAGCTTTTAAAGTTTAAGACATTTCATCAGACATAGTATTGTTCCAGAATCTTTGCCCACAATCCAGAATTTTTCCTGTCTAGACTGTCATGCTTTTTCAACTTATTAGCATTAAAAATGTTACATCTGTCACCACTCCAGTGGAAGAGAGAGAACCCTGACTACAGCCCAGTTGACTATTAGCGACGGAGAGGCATGAGCTTGCTACTCTGGGTGGAAGGGCATTTATCACTAATGCTCCCTTAAGGTAAATGTGGTTCAAAGAGGGAATTGATCTCGGATGTAAAAGCAATGAGAGGAGAAGGTGGGACAAGGTAGTGGGTAGGGCAAATAAAAGAAAACAAAGAAGTGCAGAAGCAGAGACTGCGTAGGCCCCAGGATGCCCTTAGGATCCTTTACTGGTCCCAGCAATATTTGAGCAATTCCAGGGGATGGGGGGGTAGAAGACAAGTTGGCAGACAAGCTGCTCACATGAAGCCCCAAGAGGGACCCAAAAAAACCTGTTGCATTTGCCAACACCAGTGAATACCGAGTGTGCCTGTGAGCCCCAGAATGTTTATATAAAGAATTGGATTCTCTATTAGAGTGGATGTCACTCGGATGTTCCTTAGTATGTTCAGAAAGAAACACCTTCACGAACAAAATCTCAATAAACATGAAATGCCACCATCAAAAACAGGAACACCACTCCAAGGACAAGTCTTTTATTCATACAAAACGTTCTGGTACCTCGGCTTCTTGCCTTCTAATGGAACACTTCTAAACACCACTCTCGTCCTTAAATACATGCACCACAATCATCATCTTCTTCGTCTTTCGGCTTTTCCTGGTTAGGGGTCGCCACAGCGGGTCACTGTCCGCTCATGATTGGCAGTGGAGTTTTACGGTGTCGAGTTGCCAGCCACAATCATAATTACTTAAATTAATCTATCAATGTTCCGATTAATTAGTCAGCCAATTAGACAGAAAATTATCATTTTTAAATACATTCTAAATATTTCTTAAAAGGGAAATATATCCATCATATATAATGCAAATCACACTTCGTTATTTTTTTATATGAAAACATGTACACAAACTGTAATTTCAAGAACATCAAATTCTAATTTATCACATAAGGCAACCTTACATAAAAAATATATATATATATATATATATATATATATATATATATATATATATATATATATATATTATATGCAAAATTCACATTTCACTCTTTTAAATAGTGATATACATATATATATATATATATATATCAAATATAATTTCATAGGCATCAAATTCTAATTACTAAATCAGGCAACCTTACATGTTGTATATAAAATAGTTTTGATGCAAAATTAATTTTCCATTGCGCATATATACACACAAATAAAGGAAAACTCATATCTAAATTACATATAAATATGAATACATCCTTTCTAAATTTCAGAACGGGAAATAGTAATCCATATTCTATAGAATTAAATAATTTCATAAACATCAGATTTTAATCATTAGATCAGGCAACCGTACATATTATATAGAAAACAATTCTGATACAATATCCGTTTTCCAATGCACATGTATACACACAAATAAAAAAATAACTCAAACCTAAATACATATAAATATATGTACACATGTGCATACATCCTTTCTAAATTTCAAAGCAGGAAATAATGATATCCCACATTCTATAGAATTAAAATTATTTTCCATATTCATTCCCTTTGGATGTCAAGTGTGAAAATTGATAATTAATCTACTCTCAAGTCTAGATAACTCTGTTCTAAAATTACATCTCATGCCATTAGGTCGTGCCAAAACACTGAAAAATGAACCATCATCCATACCCTGGTGCTTGGACAAAAAATGCATAGCCACTGGACTTTCAACTTTCTTTCTCCTAACATCCCCGAAGTGCTCTAAGATCCGAACCCTAACCCTCCTAGTAGTTTGACTAATGTACCATTGAAGTGGGCGACAGTTACATCCTAAAATATAAACAACACCACAACTGTTACAGTCATAAAATTCCAGAGCTGTATACGACTTCCTATTGATTTTACGCTCATGTAGATTCTTACCCGACTTGCATATTGAACAATGTCAACAGGAATGGGTACCTACCCGATTGTCCATCCTACTCTGACCTATGTGTCCCAAGGGTTTCTTATTCAATAATTCTTTGAGATCATCATACCTCCCATAGGAAAAAACAATGTTTGGGAAATAATCCAATAGATCTATCTTCACAAACTATATCCCAAGCTTGTCTGTCTTTTCCAAAAATGTCGAAAAATCACTGTACCTCGAAACAAAAAAAATAGTTTCTTTATTATCTTCAGAAACACTTTTATTATACAAAAGTTCCCTCTTAAAATGGCTTGTTCTCCTAACATAGCCCTCCACATTATCCAATGCCCTATTCCTAGCACTCAACAATTCTTTATTATACCCTCTGACAAATAACTTATACACCTCACTTAGACACCTTTCATACAACATAACATCAGAGGTATTGTTGAGAATTCGCTTAAATTCTCCATAGGGACGAGATTGGAGTTTAGAAGTGTTCCATTAGAAGGCAAGAAGCCCCGAGGTACCAGAATGTTTTGTATGAATAAAAGACTTGTCCTTGGAGTGGTGTTCCTGTTCCTGTTTTTGATGGTGGCATTTCATGTTTATTGAGAGGTTCCTTAGTATGTTGTCTGAGTGAATGAGACGTTTCAGCAACAGAATGAAGCCTACTTATGCATAGAGTGAAATACACTAACCAAGAAGAAATGAACGTGGTCAAAGGCCTATTCTCAAAACATCTGTTGGAATTCTTGATTGTGAACATCCTTGATTTGTGTATGCACTTCTACTTGCATACTCTGCAGTTTCCACAGCAGGTGCTTCCCCGATGTTAAAATTGAAAATTCTACTTCTGTCAATCCCCTGTAGTAGTACAGTAGCCATATTGCTATTTCAAATTCTTAACCCTTATGTAAGAAAAGCTGTGTATATTCTGTTATACGGACCTAAAATCCTTCTACCTTAAATTATGGACCAATACCTTTGTATAATTTCCTTTGTTCTGTAGCCATTGCCATCATTGGTTGTGATTAAAGTATAAATATTGCTCGGTGGGAATATTTTTTTACTTGTTCTTCATATTCTGAAGGTTCATCCTATGAATAGTAGTTAGACATCCTGCTTAGACTGGGTAGTGAAGTTACGATTATATTCCCTGTGCATAAACTTGAGCTTCCTGTTAAAATACTGTAATCAGACTTAGTTGAACAAGTCTGAGTCTCTTGCACTGGGATTTTGGAATGTTTCTGGCCATATGTTTTGGGTGACAACTGACTGCCTTTAATACAGAATGTAACCAGATAAAGCTATGTCCAATGACTGGTCTGCTGTATTGACATTTTATAAAGTAAAGTTTGTGAACCGTGTACATTACATGATTGTTTGCATCACATTTACTCAGATGTAATGACTCAGTGGTGGTTGCTCTTCTGTTGCTTCTTCTGTTTAAGAACAATATGTTGATGCTTGAAGTGTATCGCTTTTTTAGTTCTATAAGGTACCACTTTTACTGTAAGGTGCAGCAACCATGGAGTGTGAATAACAAAGCAAGGGGGGGTATGGGGGTGGGGACAAAGAAAAAAAAAAAACATGAAGGGTACAATGGGTTTGCCTCCCTACAGTTTTTGTTTTGTGTTGTGGTACATATGCACAATTTACTGATGTCCTAGTATTCCAGTGTTGCAGTATTCACTAGTAGGTTTACCCTTCTTCCCATCAGCTTGTTCGGCCAGGTTTCCAAAGCTTTTCCACTCCCTGTTGGCGCCTCAGACGTCTGATGTGTTGGCTGGTAGGTGGGCCATAAAAGTGACGTCTGCGCGCACCAGTCCTCAGAACCTTTCAGCCGCCACCCGTACGCCAGGTTTTCCTGCTACTCACGGATGTCCGATCAGTGTCGCATTAAGATAAGTACCCCATTGGGGATTTCCTTCAGTCATTTAGTATTTACTATAGTCTGCTAATGTCTGGTAAGAGCAAGTGCAACTGTGGTCACCAGATTCCCCTCAGACACCCACGATCAGTGTCTCTCTTATTTGGGTAGGGATCACGATTATAAAAACTGCTCCATTTGTAAGTCGTTTGTCCCTAACACCTTTCATTGCCGACTTCAGGCCCGTGACTTATACATTGAAAACCAGTGCCTTAGGCAGATCGCTCTCAGAATGGAAGCCGCTTCCGACACCCCATCCAAACCACTCAGGAAGGAGGGCCAAGCCCACAAGGCCGTCCACTTTCACAGTGCCTCCCTCCGCCGATTCCCAGCCTGTAGCCACTGTTAGCTTGGCAGAGGAACCAGCATCCGCCACATCGGATAAAGCGGGTACCTACCAGGAGGCCACAAAATCCATAGTGGATGACATGTCCAGGGAGGATATCCCATCGCCTGATTCAGACGCCAGGGAAGGGACCAGCTTCTGGGATGGGTGCATCAGAATAGGCCTCTGCCATTCCTTCTATTTCTTCAAGGCTGACTGGCAGCCAGATGCCGGTTAGGCCTACAAATAAAAAACAGAAAATGAGGCATATTGCTTCAACCCCAAAGGTCTTGCCAGACTGGTAGGCCTTCAGTCAGTCTCTGCAACACCTTCCTGGCACTTAGGCCTACGCCAGACCTCCCTCATGTTGCTCCACCTCTTCTTAGTCCCAGGCCTATTCAGCCAGGGATGACTCATAGCCAACCTGCAGAAGAGGAAATGTCCTATTCTTCACAAATTTCTTCCCTTCTAGGGTATGATTCCCCAGAAGAAGCCTTTGCTGAACCTGACTCCCCTGTGGAAGACCTTACCTTTGGGGACACTGTAAATCTTATGAGGGAACATTTTAAATGGGATTGCTGAGACATGTCTGAGCAACAGAAAAGATTCTATGACTTGATCCAGATGGAATCTCTTAACCTGGCTTCCATTCCTCCTGTCCAGCCTGCTTTCCTAGATGGTTTTGCAGCAGCTTGCATAAACCCAGATTCCCAGCCACCTGCCCCTAGAATAGCAGACTGGTTGTATAGAGTACCTGAGGCAGACAAATTCCTTTTCAAATGCCAGCCAGCTGACCCAGCAACCATTTCTCTTGCCACTGACAGGGCTACCAAACTACTCCGTACTACCACTGTCCTGCCTGCCGATAAAGACAGCAGGGCCATGGAGAGGTTGAGGGAAAAGATGTACACTTCCACTACTCTAGCCTTTAGGGCTACAAATTACCAGTCACACATGGCCAAATACTCCTTGGCCTTACTGGACAAAGCTTCTAAGATTCTTAATGAGATCCCTGACTGCTCTGCAAAGTCATCCCTGTCTTCCTTGCTTGGGCTAATCTTCCAAGTCAAACATTCCCTAAGGTGTGCATATGATGCAGCAGAGCCCTCTGCCAGGTCGGGTGCATCTGCCTCTGTATTGAGGAGATACTCATGGCTGTGACTTCAGCCCCTACCAGATGACTTTAAGACCAAACTCTTGGATGCTCCGTTGGATCACGCTGCCCTTTTTGGCTCCAAGGTAGCTGATATCTTTAAGTCACTGATGCAAAAAAGGGAAAGCGCTCAAAGATCTAAAGCATCTTCTTGTCTCTCCAATCCCAAAATTTCAGAGAAACTACCCGGCCAAGACGCAATTTATTAGGAAGTCTTATAGGCCCTCTGTCCCCTCCAGGTCTAGAAGACCACACAGGAGACGGACTACTCAGCGTAGGACACCTCAGGCCTTTGCCTAGAGACCTCCCTTTCCAGAAAGGGCAGGCAGCATCTGACTGCTTGCCTCCTTTTCTACCCCCTCCTCCCACCATACCTCTGTCCTACCATCTCTCACTACCTCCTTGCATGGGCCGTAGTGACATCCAACAAATGTGATGTTCTTTGTGTTTCACTGTTGCAGTCATTACACTTGGGTTATCCTGCTGGCAGGCTACCCGCAGTCGGCCTGAATTCCAAAGTCTAGGTCCGGCGTCGGTTGCTGTCGCCTCTTCCCTGACGTCAGTGCGCCAGGGGTATAAAAGATGCAGCCAACACCATTTTCTTCAGTCTTTCTTGCCGCGCGGTGCCCGAAGCAAAAGCAGTTCGCAAGTGCCGGTCGGCCAACTCCTGAGATTTTCAAATTTGAATTTCAGATCTGAAGTCTTCAATAAAGCTAAGTACCCCGTTGGGGAAACTTTTTCTTGCTCCAGACCGATGTCAGTAAAAGTTAACAATTGTATTTCTTGTGGGAAGCAAATACCTCATAAGGATTTTCATTCTTATTGTATTCCTTGCCTAGGCCCTGACCACGACGTTGCTAGTTGTATGTTTTGTGCTAGATTCAACCAACGCACTATCAAGCATTGGTTCGATTTTGCTTTACATTATTTTGGCCGAAGGTTTAACTATATAATGCCGTCGGAACAACCGATGACCGGAGTTCATAAAAAGCGCAAAGACAAAGAAAAGGACAGGCATCCGAGGTCCAAAACCGACGACGAAGCCTCTTCTAGGCCAGTCACCGGTTCTCAGTGAGGAGCTTTCACTGCCCCTGACGCCCGCTACCTCAGAGCCACAGGAGCCAGCTAGGCCTCCGAATACGCAAGGTATTGGACACTTGGAAACTATTCCCTCAGATGGGTCTGCAGCCACTGAGCAGGCATCGGCTGCTGAGGGTGCAGACCTACACAGCTATATGTAAAGCCTACTTCAGCTTCCAAAGCAAGGACTAAAACAGTTGTAAAGACAAAGAAACAAGTACAGCATTCTCCTGGACAGACTTCGGCCATTTTGAGCATCTGTTTTTTAGGCTTGGAAGACCTAATTACCTTGATCAGGGGTTCCCATCCCCCTCCTGACAAGAGGCCTAGGCATGAGACAGAATATGAATCTTCAGATCAGGTTTCGATTTCCTCTGACTCCTCTTCTGAACAGGAATATACTCTTCCTCCTTATGAGGATTCTGATGCTGAAGAATCTATCCCTTCAGCCTCTCCGCCTGAGGATATTTCTTTTGGGGAAACCCTGCATACCATGAGGGAGCACTTCCACTGGGAGAGCCAAGACTACTTAGAATCTAAGAAAAGGCTTAGAGATTTTCTTTTATTACCTCAGCACAGGCCTCTGGCTATTCCTCTTGTGTTAGACATTGTAGATGATGTATTTTCAGAGTCTGACCTTTCTCCTGACTCTTTACCCCCTGCCCCTGTTAAACCAGACAGATACTACAGGGTTCCAGATTCACATAAATTTCTTTATAAAAACCCTGATGCTGACCCAGAAACTATTTCTCAGGGTCCCAAAGGGGTCAAGGCTTCTGCAAAAAACCCTATCCCCTCTGATAAGGATTCAAGGGTGCTAGACAGATGGGGAAAAAAGGTTTACACTTCTGCTACTTTGGCTGTCAGGACTTTAAATTGTCAATTTCATATGCTTAAATATCAGCAATACTTAATGTCACTGCTAAAACAGAAAATGTTGTCAAATTCTGATTGTGCAGAAAATAAGGAAATGCAGGATTTATTGCATGCAACTGAACAAGTGGGAAAGCATACATTGCAATGTGGTTTTGATTCTCTGGAGGCCTCTTGCAGGGCTGCAGTTACGGGTTCTGTCATTAGGAGGCATGCTTGGTTAAAGGAACAGAATCTGCCTGATCATGTTAAAGCAAAATTATTAGATGCTCCATTACAGCATGATACCTTATTTGGTGTTAAAGCAGAGGAGGTGTTGAAGAAAATGGAGGACAAATCGAAATCTATGCAAACAGTAAAGGATTTCTTACAGGTACAGCCACCCAGATTTAGCAGGAACTGGCCTACCAAGAATTGGTCCTTTCCAGTGACAGGCCACAAAGAGGCAGATACAGACGCCCCAGAGGCGGATCCCAGCCCCAGGGGTCATACAGGCCTAAACAGTGGGACGCTTCTACCTCCAAAAGCAGAGAAGACAAATCACAGCCATACATGAAACAGTCCCAATGACTTTCCTCTGCCAGCACCAAACACTTATCTTTTGGCAGCCCCCTTAGGGGGAAAACTAGTACTTATTTCTCAAAATTGGCACATGATCACCCAGGACAAATGGGTTTTGAATATAGTGTCCCAGGGCTACAGGTTCCACTTTCACACCCTGCCAAGGGCAAAAGGTATGCCAGACCTGCCACACAATCAATGGGCAGATGCACAAAAACAAGTTTCATCCCTCATGGACATGAGGGCCATTCAGCAAGTACCACAGCAAGAGCAGGGACAAGGATTTTACTCAAGACTTTTCTTGGTACCCAGAAAGGGCAAAGCCTGGAGACCAATACTGGACCTGTCTATTCTAAATACATTTCTGGACTTCCCAAAATTCAAGATGTTGACTCAGCAGCAGCTTCTGCCCATGCTATGCAAGAAGGCTTGGCTTGTAACTTTGGACCTAAAAGAGGCATACCTGCATATCCCAATCAGACAATCTTGCAGAAGATACCTCAGATTTGTAGCTGGCTCAATGCACAACCAATTCTCTGCACTGCCCTTTGGCTTATCTACTGCGCCCAGGGTCTTCACAAAATGCCTGGCACCAGTAATTGCATTTTTCAGACAAAGAGGAATTCAAATATATCCTTACTTGGACGATTGCCTCATTCAAGCAGAAAACAAGGACATTCTACTAAAGCATCTGGCTTTTGTAAAAAGATTATTAATTTGCCTAGGGTACACAGTAAACAAAAAGAAATCAAAACTAGTACCCTGTCAAGAGATAATATTCCTGGGTGCAAGCTTAAATACAACTGCCCAGATGGCTTATCTCACGCCAGACAAACAAAGGCAACTGACTTCTTACTGTCAAGAGATAATATTCCTGGGTGCAAGCTTAAATACAACTGCCCAGATGGCTTATCTCACGCCAGACAAAGGCAACTGACTTCTTACTTCAAAATGTTGGCAACAAAGGCCCAGTTATCTGCAAGAAAAATTCTGCAGGCTTTGGGTTTCATGGCATCCTGCATTCTGCTAATTCCATATGCCAGACTGTATATGAGGAAACTACAATGTTATCTAAAAAGTGTTTGGACTCAACATTGTCACAGTCTGGAAACATTAATTACCCTCATTCCTTGCCTGCAACAGGAGTTTCGATGGTGGGCTCAGGCCTGTCACCACAACAAGGGACAGCCATTCACCCTACCCACAGCCAGGCAATCAATAACAGATGCATCAGATTATGCCGGGGGGGGGGGGGGGCACATGGCAGGAAAATGCATTCAGGGCACATGGCTCACAAGCCAAATGCATCTTCATATCAATCAAAAAGAGATGCTAGCTGTTAATGCCCCGACAGCTTTCAAGGATCTACTTCATCCAGGACAACTACTGATAAGGACGGACAATACTACAGTCATGTGGTACATAAGCAGGGAGACGCACATTCCTACCCCCTCTGCAGACAAGCCATGACTTTGGTGGGACACAGTATTGACTTATCAAGTACACCTGCAAGCACAATTCCTGCCAGGAAAGAAAAATACTCTGGCAGACGAGCTAAGCAGAAACCTCACGGATCCCCACGAGTGGAAACTAGATCCACAAGTCTTCAGTATGATAACAAAGAAATGGGAATACCCAGACCTAGATCTATTTGCTTCCCCTTACAATTGCCAACTACAGAGATTCTGCACAAAGACTTATCACAAGCAAGCATGGAAAGTGGATGCTCTATCATTCAGCTGGAAAACCCTAACAGTCTATGCCTTTCCTCCTCTGCCTCTCCTCCCCAAGGTACTCCTAAAGGTCAGACGGGAAGCCAACAATGATTTTGATTGCACCAGACTGGCCCCGCCAGCACTGGTACCCAATCCTAAAGAGCTTGTCTCAAGGCCTAGCCTGGAAATTGCCTCTAATTCCTCATTTACTGACTCAATGAAACAATCAGATCCTGCACAGCCAACTCAGAACCCTAAATCTGGCAGCATGGCGAATAATGTAGCCATTCAGAACACACCTCTCTAAAGAAGTGATGGATGTCATTTTGGAGGCCAGGAGGCCCAGTACCAGAAAATCTTATGCAGAAAAATGGAAAAGATTCTGTGCTTGGAGCCAGGCACAAGGAATTGACACATTTGTACCTAATATTCCTCAGATTTTACAATATCTAACTGAGATGCTGGACAAAGGCCTTTCCTTTTCATCAATTAAAATCCATGCCTCTGCTATTTCAGCTCATTACAATACAGAACCACCTATTTTTTCACATCCGTTGCTAAGGCAGTACCTCAGAGGGGCCAAAAACATAAGACCCCCAAGGAGAGCACCATTACCTGCATGGGACCTCAATTATGTCTTGGAAAAACTCACACTGCCGCCTTTTGAGCCAGCCAATACAGCAGAAATAAAGTTCTTATCTTGGAAAACAGCTCTGCTCCTAGCAATAACCTCTGCAAGATGAGTTTCAGAGTTACAGGCACTCATGGCTGTGGAGCCTTTTATCATTTTCCATCAAGACAGGGTTTCTCTGAGGACGAACCTGACATTTATGCCTAAAGTAGTGTCCAATGTGGCCCTTAACCAAACTATTAATTTGCCTACTTTTTATCCAAACCCACAGAATAAGGGTGAGAGACTTCTGCATTCTTTAGACATACACAGACAGCTACGCTTCTACTTAGAACTACAGCTTTCAGAAAGACTGAGCAACTCTTAGTGGCATATGCTGCAGGATCACAAGGAAAGGCTATCTCAAAGCAGACAATTTCAAAATGGATAGGCCACTGCATTCGTTTCTGGTATTCACAACATGGCAAATCAGTGCCTAAGGGCATTAGACCACATTCAACCAGAGCAGCAGCCACTTCAGCAGCCTTCCTCAGAGGAGTGCCAACCAAAGACATTTTAGAGGCTGCAACCTGGAGTTCAGTGCACACATTTACCAAGCACTACCACTTACCTCTCTACTCTAAATCCAGAGCAGGCTTGGCCACTGCAGTTCTGCAGGGCCTTATAGCCTCTCCTAATCCTATTTAGACCCAGCCACCCAACCTCAGCTTTGGGATTCAACCCAAGTGTAATGACTGCAACAGTGAAACACGATGAACATAGTATAGTTGTGTACCTACCATAAATGTAGATGTTCGAGTGTATTCACTGTTGCAGTCCAGGTTACCCACCCACCATCCCCCTGTTCATTGCTGGGACTTATCTGTACTTCTCTATCCTATACAACCTATGTGGTGTATTTGCTTGTAGATGAAGGAAATGTTTATTTTAGTGCATGTATACTTATTGGCATAATTTTTAGCCTACCTATTTGGGGGCACCTGACATCTGGGGCAAGAAAAAC
Organism: Protopterus annectens; assembly: GCF_019279795.1. Classification (NCBI taxonomy): domain Eukaryota; kingdom Metazoa; phylum Chordata; order Ceratodontiformes; family Protopteridae; genus Protopterus; species Protopterus annectens. Next base: position 1,592,042,784 of record NC_056733.1, read on the forward strand.
TGAAGAAAATGGCGTCGGCTGAATCCTTTATACCCCTGGCGCAATGACGTCAGGGAAGAGGTGACAGCAACCGACGCCGGACCTAGACTTTGGAATTCAGGCCGACTGTGGGTAGCCTGCCAGCAGGATAACCCAAGCGTAATGACTGCAACAGTGAATACACTCTAACATCTACATTTATGGTAGGTATACAACTGTACTTTTTGTCTATCCTGAAGGAGGGTTACTTCATGTCTTGGATGTCCCCCCCCCCCAAACTTTCTATACCACTACCTCCTCCCATTCAGTGGTTCCTCCTCCCTGACGTCCTAAACAACATGCTGCTCCAAGGCACCATAGTACTCCCCCCCCCCCCCCCCGCCTCGATGGAGAGGCTTCTACTCCAGAATTTTTCTGGTGCCCAGGAAGGAGGGACCATGGAGACCCATCCTAGACCTTTCCTGCCTCAACCCATTCCTGAAGGTTCCCTCCTTCAGGATGATAACACTACCCATTCTCTTTCCCGTCATCCTTCCCCAGACCTTCATGGTGACCCTGGACATCAACGAAGCCTATCTACATATTCCCATAAAACCTTTCTCCAGAAAATTCCTCCGATTCAAAGCAGGCTGTTTGCATTTTCAGTTCTGTGCCTTGCCCTTTGGACTGTCCACTGCTCTAAAGGTATTTACAAAATGCCTAGCCCCAGTCATTGCTTACTGCAGAACAAGAGATATGCAAATTTTCCCATACCTAGACAACCTGCTCATTCAAGCAGCAGACAGACAAGCCCTCCTCGCCCTCACAAAGGATCTCCTGCTCCTGCTGCAGTCTCTAGGGTTCCTCATAAACTTCCCCAAATCCGATCTAAGTCCTACACAATACATTGTCTTCCTAGGATGCAGAATCACATCAGACCTCAGTATGGCCTTCCTACCTCAGGAAAAAGTGCTTTCCCTGACCCAACACCTTCAGTCTGCCATCCTTTCACCCGCCCTGACTGCGAGGGAATTCCTCAGACATCTCAGCCACATAGCTGCCACTATTCCCATGCTGCCACTGGCAAGATTACACATGAGAAAGATGCAATGGTATCTTCGCTCAGTATGGGCCCAGCACTCACACCCCCTAGAGTTCAGAATCCCACTTCTCCCCTGCCTCCACCAGGAGCTGAAGTCATGGATGGCCCAGGTGACCCTCAACCCAGGTCTCCCCCTACAATTGCCCTCCCCTTCTCAGGTCATGCACACAGACTCCTCAGATCTGGGCTGGGGGGCAACGTTAGACACAAGAACAGTGCAAGGTTTGAGGAAAGGCAAAAAACAATGGCCTATCAACATCAAAGAAATGTCAGCCATACTTCTGGCCCTGCAGGGCTTTCTACCTTTCCTCAGACAGGGCATTCTTATGATCTTCACAGACAACAACACAGTGATGTGGTACTTGAACAAGCAAGGAGGGACAAAGTCATACCTCCTCTGCAGGCTAGCCCTACAGGTATGGGATCTAGCTGTCTCCCAGGGAATCTCCCTCCAGGCAGCCTACATCTCGTCCCAACACAATTGCTAGGCAGACTCCTTAAGCAAAACCTCCTCAGATAGTCACGGGTGGATGCTGTCAAGGGAGGTATTCCTAGATCTGATCCACAGGTGGGATATTCCACGGACAGACCTGTTTGCTTCTTCCATAAACCAGCAACTCCAGAACTCACGACCCGAAAGCTTTTCAAACAGATGCCTTCTTAATGTCTTGGAAGGGGAAATTCCTGCATGTCTTTCCCCCTTCCTCTGATCCAGAGTCCTACTGAAAATTCATCAGGACTCACCAGAAATCTTGTTGGTGGCCTCCTTTTGGCCAAGGCAGCACTGGTTCCCCCCTACATCTTCTATCCAAGGGCAATCACCACAAGTTACCTCCGTCAGTGGATCTACTCACACAGCACCAGGGGAGATAGATTCTCCCACATGGGAGATCCCTGCACCTCTCCCTTTGGCTGATAGGATTCTGATTCTCTTCAAACACCTGTACAACGAGGACGTGCTCTCAGTCCTGCAGGAGGCCAGGAATCCAAACACAAGGAAATCCTATCTTTCTAAATGGAGAAGGTTTTCTGTCTGGTGTCAGAAAAGGCAGAGTCGCTGGACAGCGACCTGCCTCTAATTCTCTCTTACCATTATGAACTGCTAAAGACAGGCTTGTCTTACTCCTCCTTAAAATGACACCTGTCTGCCATTTCTGCCTGCCTATGGAACCCCTACTGGCTTCCAGACTTCCAGCCAAGTTGGCCCTAAAGGGTGTTTTACACTTAAGACCCCCTAGAAAACTAACTCCTCCTCCTTGGGATCTTAATTATGTGCTGGAAAAACTCACTCTGCCCCCCCTTTGAACCAGCTGGCAAGGCTGACTTGAAATTTTGCACTTGGAAAACAACTGCTAGTAGCTTTGACTTCAGCCAAGAGGGTCTCAGAGCTCCAAGCCCTCATGGCTACTCCACCCTTCCTAGCCTTCCCTATGGGACCGGGTTACCCTCAGGATTAATCCCGCCTTCACTCCCAAGGTGGTTAACGACTTCTCCCTAAATCAGGCTATTCATCTGCCCAACTTCTTTCCAAATCCTTAAGGAGACAGTGAGAGAGTCCTTCACTCCCTGGGTGCACACAGGCAACTTCATTTCTACTTGCATAAGACCAAGCCTATATGCAAATCAGACTAGTTGTTTGTTTCCTTCCACCCCAGGGGTCTGGGGAAAGCTGTGGGAAAACAAACCATTTCTTCTTGGATTGAAAGTGCCATCTCCTTTTGTTACTCAACCATGGAAAGACACTAACGGGCAATGTCAGAGCCCATTCCACAAGGGCCATGTCTTCCTCTGGAGCCTTCTTTACAGGACTAGATACCATCTCCATTCTGGAAGCTGCTACCTGGTCATCTGTGCACACCTTCACCAGACACTACAAGCTGGACCACATCTCCAGGACCAAAATGGGATTTGCCAGGGCTATCCTGCTTGGGTCCCCGGAATCCTCATCCGGACCACCACCAGCAAGCAGTGAGCTTTTGTACTCGCCCACTAGTGAATACTGCAACATTGGAATATAAGGACATAGGCAAGTTGTGTAAAATCTTACCATAAACATAGATGTCCTTCTCTTCCATGTTGCAGTATTCCTTCCCTCCCTCCATCCCCCTGTTCTCCTTGCACTTGCTCTCCTCGACTCCTACAAGTGGCTATGCTATCAGGACTGGCTCCATCTGGGGATTCATGGTTCTGAGGACTGGTGTGCACAGACGTCACTTGTATGGCCCATGTACCAGCCAACACGGCAAGACATCTGACGCACCAACAGGGACTGGAAAAGCTCTGGAAACCTCTCCCAACAAGCTGATGGGAAGAGGGGTAAATCCACTAGTAAATACTGCAATATGGAAGAGAAAGACGTCTATGGTTATGGTAAGATTTTACACAACTTTCCTTTCAGCCACAAGTTCAAGTGTTTTGTTGATTTTTATGCTTAGGCTGTCATTTGCAAGCAAGTTTTTCAGTAGAGCAGTTGAGACGTGTAGTCTTTCTGCATTTAAGTTTGAGGAGTGGTGGTGTTTCCTTGGCAAGGTACTTTTAAAAGCACATTTTACTAGAGCAGCACTTAATTTAGCAACATATTTTAGAAATTCTCTCTCCAAGATGTTTCAGAAGCTTGTAACATGATCTACTGTCTACACTATGCGAATTGTTTAATGAGAAGCAGTTAATGAGAAACAAAATCTACAGTCAAGACCGATTTAGATTTTTGCATGGCTGTGTCACTGAGGATCCTGTAACTGTGCATGGGATAACAAAATACTAGTAAGAGTCTACCCAAATGTAATAATTTACTGTTAAAGAAACTATCAGTGACTCTTGCAGAAGAAAATAGTGCATTTGTGTAGGAAACTTAGCATAACCTAGATGTCTAACAGTAAAAGGCTGCAGTTTATTTGCTGCCTGCTTCAGACTGCTGACCAAATCTGTCAATTTGGCCAACAGCCATCTCCCTAAAGGTATGTTTATAGACTTCTAAAAGAGCTTGTAATATAGACATTTAAGAGCCTGTAATCAAGGTGATCACATCTCACTAGCATGTCTGAAATTAATTTTCTAATGATGCAAGTGACTGTGTTCCTTATTCAAGTCTAGTTTGTTCCTTTCTCATCTTCAGCAGACTTGCATTCTTATCTTCAAGAATTGATTTTTGGCCCATGTATGATCTTCATAACAGTCTTAGCACTCATCTTCCTTTTTCTGTGTCTTGTTCTTTCATGTATCCAGATGATCTCTTTCTAAAAGAAGCAATTAAGTTCAAAATGGTATTCAGCCAGTTTTTAATAAACCATTTGATTTTGCAGTAGCAGACATTCTATCATTTTTTTCAAAACCTTTTTTCAACTTGCATATCCTGTTGTATGTAAAGAACTTTTCTCCCTGGGACTCCACTGAAAAGGAGCTATGCTTAGTTCAGCTAGACTATCCCAGTCAATAAAAGCTTGCACATTCCTTCCTTCTGTAGATGGGCAATACTTTGGCACCCCCATCTTGCACATCTCATCCTACACGTACTTAGAAGTAATCTTTGAGTTTTCATTTACTTTGCATTCCTATATGAATGTCCACCAAAAAAAGTCCTGTCTTGGCTAAAATCAGTGTACCTTTTTAACCACAGACTGTTGTACATCTGCAGCCATACTTTGCTTCTGTAGTAGTTGGGAGTATACTTTGCCTATCTTCAGAGCCTTGTGCTAGCCACTGAACACCACAACTTTTCATTGTGCTTCCAGACAGACTACATCTTTATTTACTGTGAGACTGTCGCCATTCCGTCTCCCAGTTTCTGAAAACATCTGCCCTTTACTGAAGCTCAAGCTCTTCTCTTCTGTTAAACCTCCTCCTAGTCCCTTGAATCTCAACATGTTGGGCTTTTTTTTTTTTTTTTTTGTGAGCAGACCTACCCTTATCATATCCTTGCAATGAAAATGTCTTCTCTAAGCCCACTGTTGTGGTCTGGAATTCCCTTCATCCTGAAATAAGAACTCTTGTCAACTCTTGACTCCTCCTTTAGGAAAAGTTTCTCACCTTCTTTCAGCCTGCTACATGTAAATGTTTCTCACGGTTAGAGCTTTAATTCATCAATCACTTTCATCTTGCTGTCGTTCCTTTCTATTGCCTCTGTTCCTCAAATGTCCTTCCTTCTCTTTTGGTCCATCATTTAGCCCTTCTGTATTATCCCTTCCCCAATATCTGGCTAGTTGATTTATTTGGCTAATCAGCTGATCTTGCTGAAGATGTTTAGATACCTAGACAGAGTATTTTTAATGCCAGTTGACTTACTGATGTGCAGTAAGCCTATTAGTAATGATGTTACATTAGTAGTGTTGAGCGATTTATATCAATACCTTGTCAGGTGTGAGACTTGCTTTTACGCATCATAGGGTAAAGAGAGAGCTTTGGAAACCTGGATGGGTAAGGGGAAGTCGGAAAAAACACAAAATGATTTGCTGTTACAGTGTCCTTTTAAATATCTTACACCGTTATATTCTGTGGGTCCATCCTTTTCATGAACAAGAGGGTAAAGAAAGTGGCCTTTTCTCTAGTAGAGTCTTCTGATTTGGATTAGGATGTGGTGGATCTGTTACTCTGGCAAAATCCAGTCACCTTTTGAGTAAACACAAATGACACAATTTCTTCTAGGATACCATTTCTTCTTTGGGGAACATCTTCACCTCATCAAGAAGCAGTGCAGGCATGTCTGTCTGTATCTGTGTGGGATGGGGAGGTAGGTAGCAGTCCCACCCACTCAGAAAATATGCTCTTCATTTTCATGGAATTGAACAACCCTGACTATCAGCTATTCTTCCAGTCATAGAGACACTTGAAGATGTGTTTAGACTTGCTGCCTTTGTCATTCTGAAGATCAGTGATAGTATCCACAACTGTTAATAAAACCAGTGGCAGATCCAGAATTTATTTAACTGAAAGTTTATTTCTGTGAGTTCTAAGGTGGGGCCAAGAAGGTTAGCTAACAAAACAGTGCAGAGTCTTTGTGTGCAGGGGAGGGGGGATGTGTATAGTTTGTGTGTGTGTGTGTCTGTATCTAACTCGTATATATTTATACACTCTGTCAGTCTTCATTCATTCATGATAGTTGGGTTTCGGTTCCTTCCTCGGAACCAACTCGGCTGTTGTAACAAGCTTGTGCCAGCCAGAAACTCTCAAGCTAAGGCTACTCATAGTGCCCCCCAAGATCTCATTTGCCACATAGTTTCAAGACGTGTCAGGCTGTGCTCCCAAGCTAAATGCTTCATTTTTCTCTCTATTTCTCAAAATATTTCTTTGCTATAGCTCCCCGCTTTCATATTTCTTAGTGGTTTGTACTATATTACCAAATTAATGTGTGAGTGCTGTTTTACCAATTTTTCTTTCCTTTTGGTATTTCATTACCATAGTTGGTATAGGCCCCTCCCTTCACTCTTACCTCTGGTAACGCTTAAATACCATTGTTTGTATTCCTTTCACTCTTTTTTCTTCCCCTTTATCCTTCTGGTATTTCCCTTGTTACCATTGTTGGTACGCTTTAAAAAAAAAAAAAAAAAAAAAAATACACACATACATATATATATATATATATATATATATATATATATATATATATATAATTTGCTATGATTTTCACTGGTGTGTGTCTGCCTGTGACTGAGTGAGGCTATTTATTATTTTTTGTGATTTACCTAGCGATGACTGAAAAACAGAAAGGTACAACTGGATTTAAGCAATGAGAAATGTGGCAGAAAGATGCCCAATTCCGATGGGCATCTTTCTTGCATTTATTGATTGGAGGTGCCACCATTAGAAATTCTGCCTCCATGCGAGCTGTGTAAGGGTTTTAGTGCCTGTACCCTTGCAGAGTGTCAGACCAAGTTGATCATAAAAGGGTTGTTAAAAATCCTCTTTTCAGAGGCTTTGTCTGAAGCAGAGGTGTCAAAGCCTTCTGAAAAAGAGGAGCCACTCAGTTCCAGTGACTCCTCAATCCCAGGAACCGAAAACTTCCAAAGGCCATGTTTCCATGGAACCCAAGTCAAAACAATTGAAATTGGCACCAACAACTGTCTCTGGACTGGAGTCTATGACCCCTTCCATGGTGCCTTCTATTCCCATGGAACCGACTAAAGTTACCATGGTACCAACCCCTTCCACAGTACCTCAGACCCTCTCAGCACCAGTAATAGTTTCCCCTGTAAAACTGGTCACCCCCCCCCCCAAAACACAAGTTTTTGGTCAACCGACCACTGTGCTGAAGGTCGAATCCCTAGCCAGGACTCAAAATTCCTAATCTGTTCATAGGTTCATAGGTTCATAGGTTTATACTAGGCTATCTGCCCTAAGGCATTTATAAGCCTAGCCCAAATTATTGTGGCTTACGCCACCCCTTATATGAAAAAATACTGTGCCCATTAGTTTGTTGTGCCTCTGTCCAGCAGTGACCCAGAGATGATTCCCGGGGTAAACCTACGATCTCCCATCCACAGGTCTAGATTTCTCTTGAACAGAGTCAGCGAGGTGCTCTGCCTCACATGGACCGGGATTTTATTCCACAGCATAGGGAGTCTCTGAGTGATAAATCTATCCCTCCAGCACGTCCTATTTATATCCGTGCTAAGGTTTAAGTCGCTTGCTCTAGTGGTTTTGGTGGATTTGGATTTTTGAGGTGGAGCATGTCCATTAATTCCGGGTTGGACATGGCCTTGTATGTCAGGCACATGTCACCTCTGAGCAGACGGTATGCGACTGAATAGAGCTGGAGTTTCTTCAATCTGGCAGCATATGACAGATTTTGGAGTCCCTTTATCCTTTTGGTGAGGAACTTTTGGGGTCTCTCCAATTGCTGCAGATGTCGGGTGAGATACATCCCGAATGGGGCATTGTACTCTATCATTGGTCTGATAAGTGAAGAGTACAGGGGAACAATGACCTCACTAGATCTGGATGTGAATCCCTTCATGATCAGGTGGGCAATGTAGAAGGTCTTTCTAACCACTTTAGCAATGTGAGTGTCAAAGAAAGGCCACTGTCAACCTGGGTCCCCAGGTCCCTGATAACCTCTTCTGTGCTTAGTGGATTGCCACCTATATGGTAGCTTGGGGTTACCTTGTTTTTCCCAAGGGTATGACTATACATTTTTGGCGTTTAACTTCAGGCCATGGCTCTGGCACCAGCTATCTGTTTCCGTGAGTCCCTTCTGAAGGATATCAGTGTCCGATGCACTTTCCACTATGGCGCCAGTTTGCAGTCATCTGCAAACTTTGTCAGCCAAAGTCCTCCCATGTTGGCCTGTACTTCTGAGAAGTAGATGCCAAACAATAGGGGCCAAGGACCGAGCCCTGTGGGACACCACTTGTGACCGGCTTGGAGTCTGACACAGCGCCAGCAACTCTAACCCTGTGGGTTCTGTCCTTAAGCCAGTTTGCAACCCATCTTGTGACATATGGGTTTACATTTAAGCTGGTAAGTTTTTCTACAATACCCGAGTGGGGTATTGTGTCGAAAGCCTTGCAAGGTCAAGGTAGGCTGTATGGACTGCCTTTCCTCATCAATGGCCTTGGTGACTATTTCAAGAAGTCGACCAAGTTCAAAAGGCATGATCTTCCCTTGACAAAGCCAAACTGGGTCGGGTCCAATGTCTGCAAGTCCCCTATATCTTTGTTTATGAGCTCCATTATGATCCTCTCCATAGCTTTGCAGACTAGACTTGTTAAGCTTATGGGGCGGTAATTACCAGGGTCCGTAGAGGCGCCACCTTTGTGGAGTGGGACCACAGTTGCCGTACGCCACTCCTTGGGCACGTATCCTGTGGTAAGGCTGAGATTAAACAGCTGCCTTATGTGCGGGTTTAATTCCTCATTTAGCTCGTGTGGCACACAGCCGGGGACACCATCCGGTCCCATTGATGCTGTGTTTTTAGCTTTAGAGAAAGCTCAGTCAGAACCGACCCACCCATGGGACCATGACTTGTCTGCTGGCCATTAGACTCCCTTAGTTGGTCAGCAGCTCAGTCCCTTTATTGATCGTCCAGAATTTCCCTCTGGGATGTCTATTCATTCCACCAGGAGCCTTTCTGAGCTTGATGTAGACTGGTAGATCAGCTCTTGGCAGCCAGAGGTATTCCAACCCTGTCTAGGACCTCCCTCCCACCCAGAGCTGAGGTCCTTTCTCCACAGACTCCAGCTTATCTTCCTCTTTCAACCTCCTTGACGCAGATGTCTCTCCTGGTGGCAACTTCTTCGATACCAATAGTGGACTTCACCTTTGTTCCAGAACCCACTCAGTGGACCTCGGCTCAGTCAGAACCGACCCACCCATGGGACCATGACTTGTCTGCTGGCCATGGAATCCCTAGTATAGCACCAAGCTTTTTCCATGGCTCCATCTATGGTTCTGGTTGCTTTGACAGTTACGAGTCCTGTTGCAGCTCCTCCTGGAGTGGGGTGTGACCCCAGATGTTCATCGTGCATACAGCTGCAGTAATCGCAGATGGGTTCTCTGCCGTCAGGCGGGTCCTCGGTCGGCCGAATTCCAAAGTCTAGGTCCGGCGTCGGTTGTTGTCGCTTTCTCTCCTGACATCAGTGAGGCTGGAGTATATAAGACACAGCCGACGCCATTTTCCTCCGTCTTTTTTGCCGCGCGGTGCCCGAAGCAGAAGCAGTTCGCAAGTGCCGGTCGGCCAGCTCCTGAATTATGAAAAATTGGAAACCGAAGTCTTCATTAAAGCTAAGTACCCCGTTGAAACTTTTCTTGCCTCAGACCGATGTCAGAAAAAGTTAATAATTGTATTTCTTGTGGGAAGCAAATACCGCATAAGGATTTCCATTCCCTCTGCATACCTTGTTTAGGCCCAGACCACGACATCTCAGGCTGTCGCTTTTGCGCTACTTTCAATAAACGCACTATTAAGCGTCGGGCGGAGTTCGCCCAACACTTTTTTGGTAAAGCCTTTGATTATAAAATGTCGTCGGAGACTCCGACTACCGTTTTGTCCAACAAACGCAAGAACAAGGACCGACACGCGAGGTCCGCGGTCCCCACAGACACCACGCCAAAACCGGCTACACGTGGTCCGTTTCTCAGCAAGACACCTTTGCAGTCCCTGACTACCGACGACACTCCTTTGGCGGTGTCCTCTGTACCCGAGACCGCAGGTACCTCGGCCCTTTCCCAGACTACATCCAACCCGTCATTTATGCCTAAAGTGGTATCCAGGGTAGCTTTAAATCAAGCCATACACTTGCCTACCTTATACCCCAATCCTCAAAACAAAGGGGAAAGGCTGCTACACTCTTTTGACATCCATAGGCAGCTACGTTATTATTTGGACAGAACAAAGTCCTTCAGGAAATCAGAACAACTTTTTGTGTCCTATGCTGTAGGGGCTCAAGGGAAGCCAGTTACCAAGCAGACAATTTCAAAGTGGATAGGCCACTGCATACGGTTTTGTTACTCATATCATGGGAAATCTGTTCCCACAGGCATCAGATCCCACTCCACCAGGGCCACAGCTACCTCTACAGCCTTCCTCAGAGGAGTTCCTACCAAAGATATTTTGGAGGCAGCCACTTGGAGTTCTGTACATACCTTCACAAAACACTACCACCTGCCTTTATATTCCAAAACTAGAGCAGGCTTTGCCACTGCTGTGTTGCAGGGCATTCTGGCTCATCCCAGTTCCACCTAGTACCTACCACCCTGTGTGTAGCTTTGGGACTCTACCCATTTGTGATTACTGCAGCTGTATGCACGATGAACATAGTACAGTTTTGTACCTACCATAAATGTAGATGTTCGAGTGCTAATACAGCTGCAGTACAGGTTACCTTCCCTCCTTCCCCACTTGGTAAAGGCATGGGGCCTAACCCCCTCTTCATACAACCTGACTGGGTTATCCTTCTATGGTTTATTTGCTTGCAACTACTGATTTTGGATTATAATTGCATTGCATGTATATATATATATATATATATATATATATATATATATATATATATATATATATATAATTTATGTATTGCCTTCCTTCTGGGGGCACCTGACATCTGGGGCAAGAAAGACTGAGGAACATGGCGTCTGCTGTGTCTTATATACTCCGGCCTCACTGACATCAGGAGAGAAAGCGACAACAACCGACGCCGGACCTAGACTTTGGAATTCGGCCGACCGAGGACCCGCCTGACTGCAGAGAACCCATCTGTGATTACTGCAGCTGTATTAGCACTCGAACATCTACATTTATGGTAGGTACAAAACTGTACTTTCTGAGGTTCTTTCTCTGTTCCCATCCCTGTTCAGGCAGGCCTGTCTTCCAGATTATGGAGAGAGCACTGGCCTCAGCAGGCTCACAGCACCCTCTGCATCAGAATGTCATATTTATGTATCCTCTGGCTCGCACCTGTCACAGTCTACTACACTGGGGTAGCAGTCACGGGAGCAGCAAGACACCCTACTGCAGGGTACCCTCTCTTCAGAGTCTTCCTCAGACCTCCCCCCTGATGAGCCACCCTGTAAGAGATCATGCAAGAGAAAGCACATTGATTCTCCTGAAGAATCTCTTACAGAGGATGCAGATTACGATGAAAGGGAAGGGGTCCCCATGGTCGCCTGCTGAAAAGGTCTCCTTTGGAGACATCCTAGAAATCTTAAAGCAGAGGGGTGCCTGGAAGCCCACCAACCCTTCCTCTGAGGAATTTGTCTTCTTGCACACTTTCTGTGCCCAACCTACTTTCCTGGGTGACCCCACCTGCAATTTGAGTTAGTCAAGCTCATCGTGCAGCATGCTTGGAAGGCCCCTGACGCTATTGAGCCAATCCCCTGGAGACCTGATAAAATTCTCTTTCCCCAGATGATCAACCCCACTGGTCCAAGGGTTTAGCAGTAGGATGCTATGGTTGTGGCGGCGGCAGCCACAAAGGAACTCGCAGAGCAGAATCTTACTGTCCATCCTCCAAACCGAGACTCTCAGATGTTGGACAGATTAGGGAAGTGGGTTTATGCTTCGACCTTTACCACCATACAGCCGTTGAATTATTTGGCACATTTCACTTGTCTTCAGGTCACTGAACTCTCAGGAAACCTAGCAGGAGCAGTATCTGACAAGATACATGATAAGGTTGCCGCCCAGCTTACGACCCTAGAATCCATCTCCAACTTGTCCATGCAGTTAATTACACATACAACCGAAGGGGCAGCCAGAGCAGCTGGTGCAGGCATTGTCATGAGATGTCACGCCTGGATGTGCTTGTGTGACTTTGCGGACCCCTTCATGTCTTCTTTCAATCAGTGCTTCCGTTGATGATTCCTCATTGTTTGGCCCAAAAGTTAGACACATTAGCCAGATGTGAAAAGGATGGAAAGACCCTTTGTGTTGTGGGCGTACGTTTTTCCACTCCTCAACGACCCTATTCCAGGAATCGGAAGAGTGGAAAGATGTGGTTTAGAAAGTTGCTAGGGCCTTTTCGGGACACACTTGGTGATTTTTCTCCCTGGGGCAGAGGGGGGGGGACTCATCAGGAAGATGCCCCTCCCTTGGCAGAGGGGCCCACGCAACCAGGGATCCAGAGATTCTTTCTCTGGGCAACCCCATCAGCACTCCTGAGGAGCAAGCCCGATTGCTTACCTCTGGAGGCAGTCGGGGGAAGATTCTCTCTGCGCCAGTGAGCCTGGCTGTCAATAACTTCAGATTCCTGGGTGTAGAAAATAATTACCAGAGGTTAACATATCCACTTAGATCTTTATCCAAGACCACAAAGGCGAATCCTCGATGTTCCACCTAATCAGAAGGATGCAGCAGCTCAAGAAATTCAAATGCTGCTTCAAAAAAAGAGTCATCCAAACAGTCCCACCAGACCAAATAGGATAAAGATTTTACTCAAGATTTTTAGTGCCAAAAAAGATGGGACTGGAGGCAGTTTCTAGACCTCAGTATCTTGAACAAGTTTGCCCGACAGACAAAATTCTAGATAGTCACTGTTCAGTCTATGCTTCCGTTCTGGAGAAAGATTATTGGATGTGCTTGATAGATCTTCAAGATGCATATTACCACATAAAAATGGAAAAGCACTCCAGAAGATACCTCTGCTTCCAGCTGGGAGCCAGTCATTACCAATTTCGCAACTGCCCTTTGGTCTCACCACAGACCCCAGGATGTTCACCACATGCATGGCAGTGGTAGCAGCTCATCTTAGGCTGCAAGGATTCTGGGTATTTCCATATTTAGATGATTGGCTCCTTACCACCCCCACCAGGTATCTACTACTTCACGCCTTATACAATATAAAAAGTGTACACACCCCTGTTAAAATGCCAGGTTTGTGATATAAAAAAATGAGACCACAATACATCATTTCAAAACTTTTCCCACCTTTAATGGACCTATAACATGTACAATTCAACTGAAAAACAAGTCTGTGTAGGGAAAAATATAAAATAAAAAACGTACAATAAGCTGGTTGCTTAAGTGTGCACACCCTTAAACTAATACTTTGTTGAAGCACCTTTTGATTTAATTACAACATTCAGTCTTCTTGGGGAGGAGTCTAGCAGTATGGCACATTCTGACTTGGCAATATTTGCCTACTCTTCCTTGCAAAAGGGCTTAAAATCTGTCAGATTGCAAGAGCATATCTTGTCACCCCACAGATTTTCTATTGGATTTAGGTCTGGTCTCTGGCTGGGCCATTCCAAAACTTTAATTTTCTTCTGGTGAAGCCATTCTTTTGTTGATTTGAATGTATGCTTGGGGTCATTGTCAGGTTGAAAGGTGAATTTCCTCTTCATCTTCAGCTTTCTAGCACATGCCTGAGGATTTGAACCAAACGTGACTAGTATTTTGTTCATAATTCCTTCCACCTTGACTAAAGCCCCAGTTCCAGCTGAAGAAAGCAACCCCAAAGCATGATACTGCCACCCCCATACTTTATCGTGGGGACAGTGTTCTTTTGGTGATGTGAAGTGTTTTTGCTACAAATGTACCTTTTGAAATTGTGGCCAAGAAGTTCAACCTTGGTCTCATCAGACCATAACGCATTTTCCCACATGCTTTTGGGAGACTTGATGTATTTTGCAAATTTTAGCAGGGTCTGGATGTTTTTCTGTGTAAGAAAAGGCTTCCGTCTTGCAACCCTACCCCATAGTCCAGACATATGGAGAATACAGGGGATTGTTGTCACATGTAGTACACAGCCAGTATTTGCCAGAAATTCCTGCAGCTCCTTCAGTGTTGCTGTAGGTCTCTTGGCAGCCTTCCCTGACCAGTTTTCGTCTGGTCTTTTCATCAATTTTGTGGGGACATCCAGTTCTTTGCAGCGTCACTGTTGTCCCATATTTTCTCCACTTTTTGATGACCGTCTTCACTGTGTTCCATGGTATATCTAATGCTTTGGAACTTTTTTTGTACCCTTCTCCCGACTGATAGCTTTCAACAATGAGATCCCTTTGATGTTTTGTAAGCTCTCTGCGAATCATGGCTTTTGCTGTAGCAGGCAACTGAGTAAATGTCAGGAAAATCCTATTTGGGGTTAATCAGTGTCTCTCTAACTGATGGCAGGTGTGTACCCAAGAAGACTGAATGCTGTAATTAAATCAAAAGATGCTTCAACAAAGTATTAGTTTGAGTGTGCACACTTATCCAACCAGCTTATTGTACATTTTATATTTTTTTATAGTTTTCCCCTAATGGATTTGTTATTCAATTGAATTGTACAGGTTATAGGTCACATTAAAGGTGGGAAAAGTTCTGAAATGATTTGTTGTGGTCTCATTTTTTTATATCACAAAAACCTAGCATTTTAACAGGGATGTGTATACTTTTTATATCCACTCTACATTCTAGAGCTGGCAGAGTTCTTAGGCATTTCACTAAACAAAAGTCAAAACTGGCACCCACTCAGAGAGCATAGAATTCATCAAAGCAACGTTCGACACAATATCCTGTGTGGTTGCTCTACCTTTTCACAGACCTTCAAAGGGTAGGGTCACAGCTCCAAGTTGATACTCTCTCAAGACATTGTCCCAGCTTGCTTAGTCTTGCAGCTACTTGGATCAGTGGCACTGACAATTACCCTAGTTCTCCTGGCGAGGTTCCACAAGGCTGCTTCATTTGCTCCTAGCATCACAGTGGTCTTTTAACACACCTGATGTCTTATCCACTCTGCATAACAAATCGATGCAAGCAGAATCTGAACTGATGGATGAAGCCAGAAGAAGGGATGCTCTTCGTGTTTCACTGTTGCAGTCATCACATTTGGGTTATCCCTGCCAGGGTGAATACCAGAGACTTAATATTTCTGCGTCTGTTGCTGTTGCTTGAGGACTGATGTCAGGTCATCAGTGGTATAAAGGAAGGCAGGTGATGCCATTACATCAGTCTTTCTTGCCATGGAGCCCAAAGCAGAAGCAGTTAGCACGAGTGCCGGTCGGCTGCTACCTGAGTTAGTTTCTGAACTGAAGTTGAAGTCTTTGAAAGCTAAGTACCCCGTTGGGGATACTTTTTTTCTTGCACTAACCGATGTCAGAAAAAGTTAATAATTGTCTCACCTGTGGAAGGCAACTACCACACCCGGACTTCCACTCTTACTGCTTCACTTGTCTAGGGCCAGACCACGACGTCCTTCATTCTCGCTTCTGTGCTTTAACGCCAGAACTATTCGTCAGGCCCTTATTGTAGCCAGAAATTTCCATTTACAGTCCTCAAATTCCAATATGGCTTCGGTAAGCCATCTGACAGCAGATCTTCAGAAAAAGTGGAAAGATAGTCAGGGACAGACTGCACAGTACCAAACCTTCCAACGACTCTTCTGTTAAGCTGGTCATCAGTCCTCCGGAACTCAGTGAGGCACTTTTGCAGCCTCTGATGTCCACTTCAGTTAATTCACAGGTCGCTACCAAGACCCTTTCGGAGTCTGATATGCCACAGAACTTTTCTTCATCTAAGGATCATGCAGTCATCTCTACCTTGGATGGGTCCAGAGCCGCTGTGCAGGCACCGGCTTCTGAGGAAGTCCTTCACAACACTGAACCCCAACACAAACCGACACCTTCTTTTGTGACTACCATTCTTTTGAAAACAGAGTTCCTTAGGCCCAGGGGTCGAACCACACTCAAGAAACCGACTACCCATTCTCAGGCACCTGCTCCCTTGCCTCGGTCTCAAATGCTTAAAATGGCGGAAGACCTTATTTTGCTGATCAGGGGAAGCCAAGCTACCCTTTTCAAAAGAGAGAGATCTGTCCCCAGTAGTTTTATCTGAACAGGAGTCTGACTCTGATGCATCTGAATATGAAAACATGCAACCCCTCTCTTTTTGAGGATTCTGACGCAGAGGAATCCATTCCTTCAGCCTCTCCACCCGAGGACTTTTTTCCTTTGGGGGAAACCCTTCATACTTTAAGGGAGCCTTTCCAATGGGAATGTCAGGACTACCCTCAGTCTAAAGAGAGACTCTGAGAATTCTTAGATTTTTCCACAGCACAGACCCCTGGCCATTCCTCCTATCCTGGATGATGTGGATGATGATTTCATGGAATCTAGTTTGATCCTGACAAACTCCCTCCTGCTCCCAGAAAACCTGACCGGTATTACAGAGTCCCTGACTCCCACAGATTTCTTTTCAAAAATCCTACTGCTGACCCTGGGGTTATTTCTCAAGGGCCTAAAGGAATTAAAGCAACTTCTGCTAAGAATCCCTCCCCCTCAAATAGGGATTCCCGAGCACTAGACAGATGGGGTAAAAAAGTATACACCTCTGCTACTGTTGCTATCAGAGGACTAAATAGTTCCATATGCAAAAATTTCAGCAACATACCATGGAACTCGTCAAACAAAAAAATATCCTTTTCTGCTTGTGGAGAAAATAGTTACAAGAGTTAATGCATTCTGCAAGTCAAGTACCTAAGCACACCTTACACTGTGGTTTTGACTTTCTAGAAGCTTCTTGCAGGGCAGCAGTCACTGGTTCTGTCCTTAGAAGGCATGCTTGGCTTAAGGAACAGCCCTTGCCAGACCATGTCACATCTAAATTACTGGATGCACCCTTGCACAAAGACAACTTATTTAGCACCAAGGCAGAGGAAGTATTAAAAAAGATGGCAGAAAAAGCTAAATCTATGCAGACAGTTAAGGATTTCCTACAGGTCCAGCCACCCAGGTTCAGTAGGCATTGCCCCTCCAAGCACTGGTCCTTTCCTGCCCACTCCAGGTCAGTTCAGCCCAGACACTGGGGAAGCAGACCCCCCCCCAGATAGCAGCCACAGGGAATGCAGAGATCAAATCAATGGAGTTCCTCCACTTCAAAACCAGGGAGTGCAAAGCCACCCCCTCGTGGTAAGAACTCACAATGACTCTCTACTTCCACCCCCTCCCTCTGCCCACCTACACTTGCCCCTAGGAGGAAAACTCTCCTTCCATGCAAGCACCTGGGCCACCATTGCCAGTGACCGCTAGGTCCTCAACATAGTGTCCCAGGGATACAAATTTTCTTTCCACACTCTACCAACCCCAGAAGGGTTCCCAGATCTTCCTCCAAACCAGTGGGCAGAGGCGAAAAAGCAAGTCCTTTCCCTGCTCTCTATGAGGGCAATAGAAGCACGTTCCTGCAGAACAGATAGACCAAGGTTTCTATGCCAGAATTTTCCTGGTACCTAGAAAAGAGGGCACCTGGCGCCCCATCCTCGCTCTATCCATTCTAAACACCTTCCTGGTGATATCAAAATTCAAAATGCTCACCCTCCAGCAACTACTACCTATGATCTCCAAGAATGCTTGGCTAGCCACCCTAGACCTAAATGAAGCCTACCTCCACATCCCAATCAGGGAGTCATGCAGGAAATATCTACTTTTCAGGGCAGAATATTTGCACTTTCAGTTCTCTGCGCTTCCCTTTGACTTGTCTACTGCTCCCAAAGTTTTCACAAAATGTCTGGCTCCCGCCATTGCTTTTTGCAGACAAAGAAATATACAAATTTACCCATACTTGGACAACTGCCTAATTCAGGCAGACAATCAGGAAAAGCTGCTCAAGCAACTGGCCTTTGTAAAGTCCCTACTGACCTCCCTAGGGTACACTATCAATGAAAAGAAATCCAGACTAGTACCCACCCAAAGGATTATATTCATGGGAGCAATCCTGGACACAGCATCCCAGATGGCATTTCTTACACCAGAAAAGCAAACTTACCTGACAGCCTGCTTCTCCCAACTAGCCACCAGACCCCAGTTATCCACAAGGAAACTCCTGCAAGCTCTAGGGTTCATGGCATCTTGCATTCTACTCATTCCATATACCAGACTGCATATGAGGAAACTTCAATGATACCTAAAAAGCCTTTGGTGTCAACACTCTCAAGACCTGGTAACTCTCATACCAATGATACCTTGCCTAAGAAAAGATTTTCTTTGGTGGGCAGCAGCATGCTCCCACAGCAAGGGGCTACCTTTCTCACCACCCCCTACTGCCCAGACCCTCACCACAGACTCATCAAACTATGCCTGCGGTGCACACCTGGACAGCAGGTGCATACAGGGCCAATGGAGCACACAGCAAATACATCTGCACATCAACCAAAAAGAGATGTTAGCTGTCCAGCACGCATTGACAGCTTGCAGGAACCTTCTCTCCCCTGGGGCTCTCCTGATCAGAACAGAGAACACCACTGTGATGTGGTATATCAACAAGTAGGGGGGGGACTCGCTCCTACCCTCTATGCAGGCTCACCATGACCCTTTGGCACACAGCCTCAGCCATGCCACTACACCTGTTAGCACAATTCCTGCCAGGCTCTCTAAACTCTCTGGCAGACAGCTTAAGCAGAAATAATCTGGACCCACACGAGTGGCAGCTAGACCAAATAACCTTCACCCTAATAACTCAGAAATGGGGCACCCCAAAGGTCGACCTCCTTGCTCCCCACTCCAACCATTAGCTCAGCAAGTTCTGCACCAGTGAGCCTCGCTGCAGGGCCTGGAAAGTGGATGCCCTATCCTTCCCCTGAGTCAACCTCTCAGTCTGTGCATTTCCCCCACTACCAGCTTACTGCTCAAAATAAGGGAGGAAAAACCAAGGACAGTTCTTATTGCTCCAGACTGGCCTCGCCAGCACTAGTACCCACTGCTGCGCAGCCTGTCTCCACTTCCACCATGGCATCTCCCTCAGACCCTAACCCTCCTGACCCAGAGGGAAGGAGAATTCATGCATCCCCAATTGCAGACCCTCAATTTGGCAGCCTGGCCTATTCCCTGACCACTGATCAAGCTGCCAATCTCAGTAAACAGGTTCTAGATGTTATATGTGAGGCTAGACACCCTAGCACTAGAAAGTCTTATGATGACAAATGGAAAAGGTTCTGCACCTGAATTCAGGCTAAGGGAGCCGATACAGCACAGCCCTCCCTATCTGTCACCCAGATTACCTTGCTGACCTGCGACACAGTGGGGCTCCCCTTTCCCTATATTAAAATTCATGCCTCTGCTATCTCTGCTCATTTCAACACTAAGCACCCACTTTTCTCACACTCTGTCATCAAACAATTCCTAAGAGGGGTTAGCAACTTGAGGCCACCCAGAAGAGCACTTACCCCAGCTTGGGACCTAAATTTTTTGTTGGGAAAGCTCACCCTGCCCCCCTTTGAACCAGCATCTTCACCATGCCCCCCTTTGAACCAGCATCTTCACCAGAGTTAGTTTCTCTCCCGGAAGACAGCCTTGCTTCTGGCCATCACTTCAGCCAGAAGAGTATCCGAGCTACAAGCATTCATGGCTGTAGAGCTCTTCATCATTTTCCAGGCTGACAGGGTGTCCTTCAGGACGAACCCATCCTTTATGCCCAAAGTGGTGTCCAGTGTGGCTCTCAACCAATACATTCATTTGCCCACCTTTTTCCCTAACCTACAAAACAAGGGGAAAAGGATCCTGCACTCTCTAGATGTTGTACAGACAGCTCAGATTATATCTAGACAGGACTAAATCATTCAGAAAGACTGAACAATTGCTAGTCCGCTTTGCTGCAGGGGCAGATGGCAAAGCCATATCCAAACAAACCATTTCCAAATGGATAGCACACTGCATCCATTTCTGTTGCAAGCAACATGGGAAACCTCCCCCCTAAGGGGGTCAGGACTCACTCTACCAGAGCAGCCTCCACCTCTGCAGCTTTCTTCAGAGGACTCCCCACCAGGGGCATCCTGGAGGCTGCCACATGGACATCTGTTCACACCTTCACCAAGCATTACCACCTGCCTATCTTCTCCAAATCCAGGGCAGGCTTTGCCACTGCAGTCTTGCAGGGCATCCTATCCAGCCCCTAGTCTTCTTTACTGCCTCCACCCTTTTCCTCAGCTTTGGGAATCAACCCAAATGTGATGACTACAACAGTGAAACACGAAGAACATAGTACAGTTGTGTACACTTACCATAAATGTAGATGTTCGAATGTATTCACTGTTGCAGTCCTGGTTTCCCTCCCTCCATCCCCCTTTTTCTCTCTCTCTCCTTGCAAGGAACTTTTTGGTATTTACTTTCTACTGGTGGGGTTCTTCCACCATATCCTGGCTCCCACTTGGTGGCTCCTGACAGGGCAAGAAAAACTGATGTAATGGCGTTGGCTGCATTAACTTTATACTATTGACGACCTAACGTCAGTCCTGAAGTGACAGCAACCGATGCAGAAATACTAAGCCTCTGGTATTCGGGCTGGCCGAGGGCTACCCTGGCAGGGATAACCCAAATGTGATGACTGCAACAGTGAATACACTCTAACATCTACATTTATGATAAGTGTACACAACTGTACTTTCCTGGATCTTCCACAACACCAGTCCTGGATGTGGTGGATGATTTTTTCTTTGAATCCAGCTTGACTCCAGATGCCTTCCCTCCTGCTCCCAGAAAACCAGATAGGTACTACAGAGTCCCTGCCTCTCACACACATCTTTTTAAAAATCCAACAGCTGATACTGAGGTCATTTCTCAAGGGCCAAAAGGGATTAAAGCAACCTCAGCTAAAAATCACACCCTCCACAGACAAGAATTCCTGAGCACTGGAAAGATGGGGTAAAAAAGTATACACCTCAGCTACTCTTGCTGTCAGGGCACTAAATTGTCAGTTCCATATGCTTAAATGTCAGCAACATACCTTGGAACTCCTTAAACAAAAAATGTCCTCCTTTCCTGCATGGGGAGAATCTAAAGATTTACAAGACTTGATGCGTTCTGCAAGTCAAGTAACTAAACACACTTTGCACTGTGATTTTGATGCCTTAGAAGCTTCTTGCAGGGCAGCAGTCACTGGATCTGTCAATCAGAAGACATGCATGGCTTAAGGAACAACCCCTACCAGACCATGTCAAACCAATATTGTTGGATGCACCAATCATTTTAAATCGAGTTGCTGGCTACTGATATTGTCTGCATACATCAACTGGACATAAGCTGATTTAAGTATATTTTCTGCACTTTTTGTGGTTTTATAATTTGGACTGTGATTCCTCATATCTAGCTCTGTTGAAACGGTCTTGTGTGTGTCTCTGAAGCTCTGCAGTAGTTGTTAGACTGCTTTGAAATTCCTTTGTGTTAATTAGCTTGGGGGGTTTCTGGTAACATTAAAATCTGTGTTGGTTACATTTCTAGTAATCATTTTAAATCGAGTTGCTGGCTACTGATATTTGTCTGCATACATCAACTGGACATAAGCTGATTTAAGTATATTTTCTGCACTTTTTTGTGGTTTTATAATTTGGACTGTGATTCCTCATATCTAGCTCTGTTGAAACTGTCTTCCCCACCTCCCATCCCTGTTCTTGGTTGTAGTTTAAATTTGGTGGCTTTTGCAGTGCCCGCCCCACTGTAGATTTGATCTAGGACACTCCCCCAGTCCCATCTCTTTACCGCATTCTACCTAATAAACCCTTTCTGCACTTGCTTTTAGTCCTTTTTAATTTAATTACATTTTTTCAAACTGTGTGTGGACTAATATTGCTACATACTCAAGTGTGCCAGCTTGCACTGCATGTGAATTGTTTTTACTACTGTTTTTGCTACTTTTCTGAAAAAAAAAATAAATAAAATTATCTTCTTTTACTGTATTTGTGTTTCGTCCTACTTTATTTTGCTTTTGCGTCATCTTAAAAGTACTCAGTTGTATTTATTACTTCTTGGTGTAACTCATTCTAAGCCTTTTAGTTTAAGCACTTGGGCTTCAGACCAGTTGTTTTACATTAAGAAGGTTTGTGGTCTGCACTGTAGTGGCAGGACAGGTAGCTTACATCCTTCTAAGTTGGGAACTGCTAATTGAGGGCTCAGTGTCAGTTATTCTAAAAGTGTATTAATTCTGGTTTAAGCACTTGGGCTTCAGGCCAGTTATTTTACATTAAAAGGGTTCGTGGTCTGCACTCTTGTGGGAGGAGAGGCTGGACTCTGCCCTTCTGAGCTGGGAATTTCTGGTTAAAGGCTTATAGTGCCTGCATATTTGAACTGCTTCTTACTGAAATTGGTACACCTTGTTTGCTGTAGTGTAGACTAGATCCAGGCCTGCTGAATCTAGCTTTGTTTGTATAACTTGAGCACTAATCCAGGCATTCTTCAAAGTATTCAGTTGTATTTATTACTGCTTGGTAGTAACTTGATTAAAGTGTAGCTATCATTCTAAGTCTTTTGGATTAAGCACTTGGGCTTCAAACCAGTTGTTTTACATTAGGAAGGTTTGTGGCCTGCACTGTGGTGGCAGGACAGGTAGCTTACATCTTTCTAAGTTGGGAACTGCTGATTGAGGGCTCTCAGTGTCTGTTGTTCTAAAAGTGTATTAGTTCTGGTTTAAGCACTTGGGCTTCAGGCCAGTTATTTTACATTAAGAAGGTTCGTGGTCTGCACTCTTATGGGAGGAGAGGCTGGACTCTGCCCTTCTGAGCTGGGAATTTCTGGTTAAAGGCTTATAGTGCCTGCATGTTTCAACTGTTTCTTACTGAAATTGGTACACCTTGTTTGCTGTAGCATAGACTAGATCCAGGCCTGCTGAATCTAGCTCTGTTTGTATGCTTGTTGTTTGTTTGCTTGTTATTTCCCTGAAACGCTAATACCACCTAAAACGCGGCTTTTCAGCGCTTCTGTGGATACCTAGTGATATCTGCATTGCTTACTGTACTCATTTCCTTGTTTCACTTAAAAGAAAGTTACTGTTTGTCATTTTTGCATTTAAGTTACCTGTAACACATTGCATTTAAGTTACCTGGCACTTGCTCACTAAAGGCACTTGCTCACTAAAGCAATTATACAAGTCAGCACTAAAAATTATAAGCACTAAACTCTCACAAAGTCCTCTTGAGTACCTTGTTCCCCATCGGCCCTTTTTTTCAATTATAAAGGAATTCCCAATACTATTCTAGCATGTCCAAAGGTCAGTTGTCAATCTTCTCTCCGGTCCAGCTGGTGAATCTGGGAATCTTGAGGCAATGTTACAACTGCCTCATGTACACAGACAACCCTCTACTCCTCCCAACAAATTCCAACACATGTGGGAGATGCATCCATATAGCCAAACTGGAGGCTAAGCTCTCTCAACTCAGTACTGGCGTAACCAGTCAGGAGGAGAAGGAAACCACACTCAGTACAATTCCAGTCTCACATAGACCTACCACGACAGCAAACCAAACACATAAACACACAAAAACATACTTGGAGGCTCTAAATAAAAATCTTCCTAAGCAGCAGAGACCTCCAAAGCAGACACCCAAGCAACCGCTACCCCAAAATAAAACACGTGCAACACATAGCTCACAAAGCCAGTGTGCCGAACAGTCACAGCCCTTATGGCTAAACAACACACCTGATACACTTGTAATAGGTGACTCTATCGTCAGGCACACTGATGTCCCGCTCACCAGGCTGAACAAGGAGAAGGTCACGGTGAGCTGCCTGTCGGGCACTAGGATCCGCCACATAACACAAGCACTCGGGTCACTCCAAGGCAAGTACAAATATGACTCTGTCATTGTCCATGCTGGTGTGAATGACCTGAGACGTACCTCCCTGGACTACATGAAAATAGACATAGAGGAGCTCTCTGATCATGTGGCCCAGGCCGGTATGACCCTGACCTTGAGTAGCATCTTACCCTCACCAAGAATGATGCCACAATATGAAGACAAGATGATCAATTTCAACAGTTGGCTTAAGTATTGGTGTCATTCAAAGGGGATCCAATGCCTGTCAGCCTGGGATGACATGCTCGACAAGCCACGATGCTTCGCTAAGGATGGCTTGCACCTGTCACCCCTGGGCTTTCGGATATTGGCAAAGGCTCTTGCTACCCCCATAGTGCCTTTTTTAGGCAAGGCTCAAAAGACAAACCCACCTCCATAGGTATCACAAGGGATAAGAAACTGAGTAATGCTACTCAACGCCAGAAGTCTAAACCTCAAGATGCACGCACTCAAAACTCTCCTTAGCATGGAGAACATCGATATCTGTGCAGTAACAGAAACCTGGTTCAAGGCTCCCGAGAGCATCCCAGCACTACCAGGTTATACCTCATACCATGCTTTTCGGCCCCAAAACTTGGACCGACCCACAAAAGGAAGGGGGAGTATCAATATTCATCAAAGATACCCACACCTCCCGGTTGGTGGCACAGCACGAAGCATCAGAGACTATCCATATGCAACTAACAGTGGGTAAAACTGCCTTCCAGTTTATCGCCTGCTACAGACCACCCTCCCTAACCCAGGAACCCCACTCGGCCTTCCTGAGAACACTGGAAAATATGAAGGTCTCTCCAAACACCATTATATTGGGCGACTTCAACTACCCAAACATAGACTGGGAGCATTACTCTAGCTCCAACACCCTAGCCCAAAGGTTCCTAGAATTTATAAACTCAAATGCTATGGAACAACTTGTTACCACTCCCACAAGAGGGGAAAACATACTGGACCTGATCATCACCAGCATGGGGACTCTATGCACCAGACCAGAAGTGTATCCCTCACTGGTAAGATCAGACCATAAACTAATCTCGCTGGATATTCACATCCCGACACCACCCCCTGCCCAGAAAACCACAGTGAAAAACTTCTCTAAAGCAAATTTCACACTCCTCAAAACCGAGGTGGAATCCTTCAAAGCCCCCGGGCCTGTGGAAAATACGGCCCAGACCACAGAATCCTTTATAAACGCATTCTATGAACACCTTCTGGAATGCATGGATCATGCGATCCCAAATAAAACCAAGACCCAATCCTCCAAAGGCAGACATCCTGTCTGGTGGACCCCAGCCATAAGCAAACTATACAATAGAAGGAGGAAGCTACTAAATGATAGAGCAAAATTCCAAAAAGGGAAGGCATCTCTGATCAGTATTAGCAAAAAACTACGGGCACTCATAAAATCGTCTAAGGCCAGCTTCGAGAGAAAAATTGCACAGGACAGTAAGGATAATCACAAGGCTTTCTTTAGTTGTTAGGAACCTGGGTGGTAATTCCCAGATATGCTCAGAATTAGTCCAAAATGACAAAAAATACACCGAACCCACAGACATTGCCAACATCCTAGCTGACAGGTTCAGCGCAAACCCCCCCCCTTCCCACCAAAAGGGCAAATATCTATCCCAGCAGAGTGCTGCCCCCCTGACATCTCAGATGCTCAGGTAAGAGCCGCCCTCTCCAAAGCAAAAAACACAGCATCAATGGGACCAGACGGTGTCCCGGGCTGCATCCTACATGAACTGCAAGAAGAGCTAAACCCAAACATAAAACTACTGTTCAATCTCAGCCTTACTACAGGATATGTACCCAAAGAGTGGCGTACAGCAACTGTGGTCCCTCTCCACAAAGGTGGTGCCTCAACGGATCCTGGAAACTATCGCCCCATAAGCCTGACTAGCTTGGTCTGCAAAGCTATGGAAAGGATCATCATGGACCTCATAAATAAAGATATTGGGGGCCTACAGAAACTGGATCCTACCCAGTTCGGCTTTAAGGGCAGATCCTGCCTCTTAAACCTGGTCGATTTCTTTGAAACAGTCACCAAGGCCATTGACGAGGGGAAGGTGGTGCACACAGCCTACCTGGACCTCGCAAAAGCCTTCGATACAATACCCCACTCGGGCATTATAGATAAGCTCACCAGCTTAATTATAAACCCCTATGTCACTAGATGGGTTGCAAACTGGCTCAAGGACAGAACCCACATGGTTAGAATTGCTGGAGCCATGTCAGACTCCAAACCAGTTACAAGTGGCATCCCACAAGGCTCAGTCCTGGGACCTCTCTTGTTCGGTATATATTTCTCAGAGGTACAGGCCAACATGGAAGGACTGTGGCTGACCAAGTTCGCAGATGACTGCAAACTGGGTGCCATAATAGACTCTCCAGCCGACACAAGCATCCTCCAAAAGGGCCTCATAGAAACAGACAAATGGTGCCAGAGCCATGGCCTCAAGCTAAACGCCAAAAGTGTATAGTCATCCCTTTGGCAAAAACAAAGTGCCCACAAATTACCACATAGGTGGTAATCCATTAAGTACAGAAGAAGTAATTAGGGACCTGGGGACCCAAGTTGATAGCAATCTCTCATTTGACAACCACGTGGCCAAAGTGGTTAGAAAAACATTTTATATAGCCCACCTAATCATGAAGGGATTCACATCTAGATCAGGGGAGGTCATCGTGCCTCTTTACTCATCCCTCATCAGGCCCATAATTGAGTACAATGTCCCTTTTGGGATGTACCTTACCAGACACCTGCAGCAACTGGAAAGACCCCAAAAGTACCTCACCAAGAGGATGAAAGGGCTCAAACAGATGCCATATGCTGCCCGGTTAAAGAAACTCTAGCTTTACTCAGTGGCATACCACCTGTTCAGAGGCGATCTGTGCCTGACGTATAAAGCCATGTCCAACCCGGAATTAATGGACATGCTGCACCTCAGAAAATCCAAATCCCATCAAGCTACACGCTCGAGAGACTTAAACCTCAGCACCGAAATAAATAGGACATGCTGGAGGGACAGATTCATAACCCAGAGGCTCCCTTCACTCTGGAATAAAATCCCAGTCCAGGTTAGGCAGGGTCCCTCATTGACTCTCTTCAAGAGGAATCTTGATGAGTGGATGGGAGATCGTAGGTTTACCCCGGGTATCACTTCTGTCTCACTGTTAGACAGAGGCACAGTATACTAACCTCAAAAAAGGGCATAGCAAAATTAATTTAAAATGGGTGGCGAAAGCCAAACACATTCTGGCTAGGCTTATAAATGCCCTAGGGCAGATAGCCTAGTATGAACCTATGAACCCTTGCACAAAGATAGCGTATTTGGCAGTAAAGCAGAAGAGTTCTTAAAAAAAAGTTGGAAGAAAAAGCAAAATCTATGCAGACAGTTAAAGATTTCTTACAGGTCCAGCAGGCATTTTCCCTCCAAGCACTGGTCTTTTTGTGCTCCAAGTAAACAGGCCAAGCCTAGGCCCCTTGGAAACAGACCCCCCCCCCCCCCCAGACAGCAGCCCCAGGGGTTGCAGAGATCAAAGCAGTGGACTACCTCCACTTCAAAACCAGGGAGTTCTAAGCCACGCCCTTATGGTAACAACTCGCAATGACCCACCTCCTTGCCTGTGCCCACCTTCACATACCCCTAGGAGGAAAACTCTCCTTTCACTTAAGCACCTGGGCCACCATTACCAAAAACCAATGGATTCTGAACATTGTGACTCAGGAGTACAAATTCTCCTTCCACACCCTTCCCAACCCCAAAAGGGTTCCCAGATCTACCACCAAATCATTGGGCAGAGGCTTAAAAGCAAATCCATTCCCTGCTCTCCTTGGGGGCAGTAGAGCACATTCCTGCAGAGCAGATAGGCCAAGGCTTCTACTCCAGACTTTTTCTGGTGCCCAGAAAAGAGGACACCTGGCAGCC
Organism: Protopterus annectens; assembly: GCF_019279795.1. Classification (NCBI taxonomy): domain Eukaryota; kingdom Metazoa; phylum Chordata; order Ceratodontiformes; family Protopteridae; genus Protopterus; species Protopterus annectens. The sequence continues at coordinate 1,592,070,731 of NC_056733.1, forward strand.
CCATCCTCGATCTATCCATTCTAAACACTTTCTTGGTGATCCCAAAATTCAAAATGCTCACCCTCCAGCAGCTGCTGCCCATGCTCTCCAAGGATGCTCGGCTAGCCACCCTATACCTAAAAGAGGCCTACCTCCATAGTCCTGTCAGGTAGTCCTGCAGAAAATATCTCCACTTCAGGATCTCAACACTTTCAGTTCTCTGCTTTTCCCTATGGCTTATCTACTGCTACCAGAGTTTTCACAAAAAAGAGGAAAATCCCAGGATGCAAAAAACTCCCTTACCAGCCTCCGTAAGAAGCTGAGATCCCTCATAAAATCCTCCAAAGCTAGTTATGAAAATAAAATTGCCAAAGATTCCAAAGACAACCACAAGGCATTCTATAACTATGTCAAGAATCTAAATGGCAATGCTCAGATCTGCTCTGAGCTACAACAGAATGGCATTAAATATACTGATCCCAAGGATATTGCCAATATCCTGGCAGATCAATTCATTGCCAACTTCACCCCCCTCTCACCCCGTAAACGGCCCATCTCAATACCGGAGATTGCCAAATTCCGGTAATAATGGACACACAGGTAAAAAACACACTCTCCAAAGCTAAGAATGTAGCATCCATGGCACCAGATGACATCCCGGGCTGTGTATTACATGAACTACAAAATGAACTGGCACCTCACCTAAGTGTCATGTTTAATCATAGCCTAACCTCAGGCTTCGTGTCCACTGAGTGGCGCACAGCTACAGTTATCCCACAACACAAGTGGGATCCACCTTGGATCCCGGGAACTACCGCCCCATCAGTCTTGACGAACCTGATCTGCAAGGCCATGGAGCGTGTTATCATGGAACTTATAAACAAAGACATTGGCAACCTTCAAACACTGGACCCCACCCAGTTTGGGTTCGTGAAGGGCCGATCCTGTCTCCTGAACCTGATTGACTTCTTCGAATCAGTCTCCAAAGCTGTGGATGAGGGTAAGGTGGTCCACACAGCCTATCTGGACCTCACCAAAGCCTTTGACACCATCCCCCATTCTGGAATCATAGACTTACTAAGCTGGGCATTAATCCCTACGTCACTCGATGGGTTGCCAAATGGCTTACTGACAGAACCCACACTGTAAAAGTAGCTGACTCCAAATCCAGCTCCAGACAAGTGGAGTACCACAGGGTTCAGTCCTGGGACCACTCTTGTTTGGCATCTACTTCTCTGAAGTACAGGCCAACACTAAGGGACTCTGGCTAACAAAGTTCACCGATGACTGCAAGCTGGGAGCCATTATTGAATCCCCAAATGATGTGGATACTCTACAAAAGGGCCTTACAGAAACAGATGCTTGGTGCCAGAGCCATGGACTCAAGCTCAATGCCAAGAAATGTATAGTTATCCCCTTTGGGAAAAAAAACATGTACCCGTGAATTACCACATAAGTGGCAGTACCAAAAGTGTGATAAGAGACTTGGGGACACAGGTGGACAAGTGGTCTCACCTTCGATAACCACATCGTCACAACAGTCAGGAAATCCTCCTATGTGGCACACCTCATCACTAAGGGCTTTTCATCCAGAAAAAAGGAGGTCATTGTCCCACTGTACTCACCCCTCATTAGACCCATTATAGAATACAACGCCCCGTTTGGTGTGTACCTCTCAAGACCTCTGCAACAACTGGAAAGGCCACAGAAATACCTGCCTAAAAGAATCACAGGCCTAAAGCAGATGCCCTATGCTGACCGCCTTAAACTCCAGCTATATGTCGCATATCGTCTACTCAGAGGCGATCTCTGCTTAACATACAATGCCATGTCAAACCCAGAGCTGTTGGACACGCTACACTTGAAGAAATCCCAATCCCTCAGTGCCGCATGCTCCAGGGATCTAAACATTGTCATCACAATAAACAAAACCTGCTGGAGGGATAGGTTCTTGACCCAGAGACTCTCCAGACTCTGGAACAGACTGCCCATACATGTCAAGTAGAGCGCGCCTCTTTGGCCCTCTTCAAAAGGAACCTTGATGATTGGATGGGAGAAGGGAAATTCACCCCGGGGATCACATCAGTCACCCTGCTAGACAGGGGTCCAGGGAGGTAAATAGTGTGGGAAGAAATAGCCAGGGAATTTTTACAGCTAGGCTTGTATAGGCCCGATAGCTTAGTACCAACCTATGAGCAAAATGCCTGGCTCCGGCCATTGCTTTCTGCAGACACAGAAATATTCAAATTTACCCCTACTTAGACGACTGCCTTATTCATGCAGGCAGCCAGGAAAAGCTGCTCAAAGACCTGGCCTTTATAAAGAACCTACTCCCTAGGGTGCACAATCAATAAAAAGAAATTGAAACCGATATCCACCCAAAGGATAATCTTCCTGGGAGCAAATCTGGACACAGCATCCCAGATGGCATGCCTTACACCAGAGAAACAGATTTTCCTGTCAGCTTACTTCTCTCAACTGGTCACCAGGCCCCAGCTTTCTGCAAGGAAAATCCTGCAAGCCCTTGTCCTCATGGCATCTTGCATACTCCGCATTCCATATGCCAGACTGTATATGAGGAAACATTAGTGGTACCTAAAGAGCCTTTGGTGTCAACACTCTCAAGATCTGGAAACTCTTCTACCTATTATTCCTTGCCTGAGGAAGGAATTTCTTTGGTGGACAACAGCCTGCTCCCACAACAAGGGACTGCCCTTCTCCCCGCCCAGACCCTCACCACAGATGCATCAGACTACTCCTGGGGTACACACCTTGATGACAGGTGCATACAGCGCCAATGGAGCCCACAGCAAATCCCCCTGCACATCAGTCAAAAAGAGATGATGGCTGTGCAGCAGGCCTTGATAGCTTTCAAGACCCTTCTCTCTCCAGAAGTTTTCATGATCAAAACAGACAACACCACTGTGATGTGGTACATCAACAAGCAGGAAAGGACTCACTCCTACCCACTGTGCTGGCTGGTCAAGACTCTCTGGCTCACAGCCTCTTCCATGCAACTACGCCTGTTAGCACAATAACTACCAGGCTCTCAACTCCCTGGTAGACCAATTAAGCAGAAAGCTTTTAGACCCACATGAGTGGCAGCTCAACAGAAGTACCTTCTTCCTAATAACACAGAAATGGGGAACCCCGGAGGTCGACCTCTTTGCCTCCCACACCAACCATCAGCTCAGCAAATTCTGCACCAGGGAGCATCAGTGCATGGCTTGGAAAGTGGATGCCCTTGGTAAACATCTCGGTCTATGGCTTTCCTCTCCTACCTCTCATCCTCAAGGTACTGCTCAAAATAAGGGAGGAAAAAACAAGGACTATTCTCATAGCTGCAGACTGGCCCAGATGCTGTGCAGCCTGTCCTTGCTGCCTCCATGGAATCTTCCTCAGATTCCAAACCTCCTAACCTAGAGGGAAGGGGAATTCATGCACCCCCAATTGCAGACACTCAGTTTTGTAGCTTGGCTTATTCCCTAACACCTGACCAATCTGCCATCCTCAGTAAATAGGTTCTGGATGTGATCCAAGAGGCCAGACACCCTAGCACCAGAAAGTCTTATGCAGATAAATAGAAAAGGATGTTCTTCGTGTTTCACTGTTGCAGTCATTACATTTGGGTAACCTGCTGGCAGGTTGCCCTCAGTCAGCCTGAATAACAAAGTCTTGGGTCCTGCATCGGTTGCTGTCTCCTCTTCCATGACGTCAGGTCGTCAGGGGTATAAAACATGCAGCCGACGCCATTTTCATCAGTCTTTCTTGCCGCGCGGTGCCCGAAGCAGAAGCAGTTCGCAAGTGCCGGTCAGCCGACTCCTGAAATTTTTGTTTTCGAGTTTCAGAACTGAAGTCTTCAAACTAAAGCTAAGTACGCCATTGGAGAAACTTTTTCTTGTTCCTTGCCGATGTCGGTAAAAGTTAATAATTGCATTACTTGTGGGAAGCAAATACCTCGTAAGGATTTTCATTTGTACTGTATTCCTTGCCTAGGCCCTGACCACAATGTGCCATGCTGTCGGTTTTGTGCTAAATTTAACCAACGCACTATTAAGCGTCTGTATATTTTTGCTTCTAAATACTTTGTTCAAGATTTAACTATCCTGAAATGTCGTCGGTTAGCAATCCGACTACCGGAATTCACAAAACAACGCAAAGAAAAAGACAGAGACAGACCGTAGAGGTCCAAAACCGACGACGAAGCTTCTCCTAAGCCAGTCGCCAGTACTCAGTGAGGCGCTTTCGCAGCCCCTGATGCCTGCTACGTTTGAGTCGCAGGCCTCTACCGAGACCCATTCGCAGTCTGGCATGCCATGAGATTCTTCAAGTATTGAACCCGCTGATGTCTCTCCCTTGGATGGGTCCGGAGCCACTGAGCAAGCAACGGCTTCTGAGGGTGTTTTCAGGCCTAAAGATTTGTACATTAAACAGACGCCATCATCAAAAACAAGGCCAAAACCAACTTCTATGTCTAAAAAGCCGACACATGAGCCATGTGCTCAGGCCCCTATGCCTAAAAAATAAATTATCAAAATGGCTGAGGATTTAATTACTTTGATCAGGGGTTCCCAACCCCTTCCTGCTAAGAGGCCTAGGCAAGGCACTGATTATGAATCTTCAGATCAGGTTTCCATTTCTTCTGATTCCTCTTCTGATCAGGAATTTTCTGTCCCCCCTTATGAGGACTCTGATGCAGAAGAATCCATCCCTTCTGCTTCTCCTCCTGAGGATTTTTTTTTTTGAGAGACTTTGCATACCTTAAGGGAACATTTTCATTGGGAGAGTCGGGATTTCTCAGAATCCAAAAAGAGGCTTGGGGATTTTCTTCTTCTTCCACAGCATAGGCCTTTGGCTATACCTCCTGTTTTAGACATTGTTGATGATGTTTTCTCAGAATCCAGCATGGCTCCTGACTCCCTGCCTCCGGCTCCTAGTAAGCCAGACAGATATTACAGGGTTCCTGACTACCACAAGTTTCTTTTCAAAAATCCTACTGCTGACCCTGAAATTATTTCTCAGGGTCCCAAGGGTGTTAAGGCTTCTACTGCTAAAAATCCTACCCCCTCCGATAGAGACTCCAGGGCGCTGGATAGATGGGGTAAGAAGGTTTATACACCTGCAACCCTGGCAATCAGGGCTTTAAACTGTCAATTTCATATGCTTAAATATCAACAGCATGTCATGGGCTTACTGAAACACAAAATTATGTTCATTTCTGATTGTGTGGAAAATAGAGTTACAACATTTATTGCATTCAGCTGAATAAGTTGGAAAGCATACTTTGCAATGTGGTTTTGATTCCTTGGAGGCCTCTTGCAGGGCCGCCGTAACCGGGTCTGTGATAAGAAGGCATGCTTGGCTCAAGGAGCAAAATCTGCCTGATCATGTTAAAGCTAAATTGTTGGATGCTCCTTTACAGCAGGACAGTCTGTTTTGTAATAAGGCAGAAGAAGTTTTGAAAAAGATGGAAGACAAAGCTAAATCTATGCAAACTGTAAAAGATTTCTTACAAGTGCAGCCACCCAGATTCAGTAGGCACTGGCCTACTAAGAATTGGTCCTTTTCAGTACCCAACAGAGCCACTCAGGTCAAACCCAGACACTCCAAAGGCTCCAGGTTTCAGTCACAAGGATCTTACAGGACAAAATAATGGGGTGCCTCCAACTCCAAATCAGGAAGTAGCAAAGCACCACCCTATGGTAAACAGTGTCAATGACTTTCCTCTGCCATTTCCAAGCACTTATCTTTTGGCAGCCCCTTTGGGGGGAAAACTAGCACTTCATGCTCAAAGTTGGCATCTAATTACTCAGGACAAGTGGGTCTTAGATATAGTATCCCAGGGGTACAGATTTAATTTCCACACGTTGCCAATTCCAAACGGATCTGCCTCCAAATCAGTGGATAGAGGCCCAGAAACAAGTCATGTCCCTCATGGATATGGGGCTATTCAACCAGTACCAGAAAAGGAAAAAGGACAAGGTTTTTATTCAAGACTTTTCCTGGTACCAAGAAAAGACAAATCATGGCATCCAATTCTGGATTTATCCATTCTAAATACTTTCCTGGACATTCCAAAATTCAAGATGCTGACTTTACAACAGCTACTGTCTTTGCTAGGCAAGAATGCCTGGCTGGTAACTCTAGACTTAAAAGAGGCTTACTTGCATTTCCCCATCAGGGAATCTTGCAGAAGATACCTCCACTTCAAAGCAGGCTATTGGCATTACCAGTTCTCTGCACTGCCCTTTGGCTTATCTACTGCGCCCAGGGTCTTCACAAAGTGCCTGGCACCAGTGATTGCATTTTACTAACAAAGAAACATTCAAATTTATCCTTATCTAGATGATTGTCTAATTCAGGCAGAGGACAGGGACACTCTTCTACAACATCTGGCATTTGTAAAAAGGCTTACACCACAAACGAAAAGAAATCACAACTGGTACCCTCTCAAATAATTACATTCCTGGGTGCAAGCTTGAATACAACTGCCTAGATGGGTTACCTCATGCCAGACAAACAAATTCAATTGATAACATACTTCAGACATGTGGCCACAAAAACCCAGCTATCTGCCAGACAAATTCTGCAGGCTTTGGGGTTCATGGCATCCAGCATTCTGCTAATTACATATGCAAGACTGCATATGAGGAAACTTCAGTGGTACTTAAAAAGCTTATGGAGTCAACATTGTCACATCCTGAAAACAATGATTCTTCTCATTCCTTGCCTGCAACAGGAGTTCCTTTGGTGGGCAGAGGCCTGATACCAAAACAAGGGACGGTCATTCATTCTATCCCCTGCCACCCAAACCCTGACTACAGATGCATCAGACTATGCTTGGGGTGGCCATCTGGCAGGGAGATGCATTTCAGGGCGAATGGAGCCCAAATCAAATGCACCTACATATCAACCAGAAAGAAATGCTAGCTGTACAGAATGCTCTGACAGCTTTCAAGGACTTCCTTCATCCAGGACAACTACTGATAAAGACGGACAACACCACAGCTACCCCCTTTGCAGACTAGCCATGACCTTATGGAACACAGTCTTGACTTACCAAATACATCTACAAGCTCACTTCCTCCGGGAAAGCAAAATACTCTGGCAGTCGACCTAATCAGAAATCTTATGGACCCACATGAATGGAAACTGGATCCACAAATCTTCAGCATGTTGACACGAAAAAGGGGGAGCCCAGACATAGATCTTTCTGCCTCTCTCCTAAACTACCAGTTAGACAAATTCTGCACAAGAATTCATCACACAAAAGCTTGGAAAGTGGATGCTGTGTCCTTCAGAGGAAAATGTCACACCTTACTCCATGGTTCTTGCCTCAGACACCTCATCTATTGTCTCAGCAGGACTATCAAGTTATGCACACTCCGCTCCAAACTCTGAATCTTGCAGTACAGTTAATCAACTAATTGCACCAATCACGTTGCTCAGTAAACCTGTGTTGGATGTCATTTTGGAGGCTAGAAGGCCTAGTACTAGAAAATCTTATGCTGACAAATGGAAGAGATTATGTGCCTGGGACCAAGCACAAGAAATAAACACAGCAATGCCCAATATTCCTCAGAATTTTCAATATTTAACTGAGATGCTTCACAAGGGCGTATCTTTTTCTTCTATAAAAATCCATGCCTCTGCCATCTCGGCTCATTACAACACAGAGCCTCCTCTCTTTTCTCATTCCCTGCTAAAGCAGTTCCTTATAGGGGCCAAAAATTTGAGACCTCCCAGGAGAGCACAGACTCCTGCATGGGACCTCAATTTTGTGCTGGAAAAACTCACCCTACCTCCTTTTGAACCAGCTGCTACTGCAGACATAAAATTTCTTTCTTGGAAGACAGCCTTTCTGTTAGCAGTCACTTCAGCTAGAAGGATTTCAGAACTATAGGCGCCCATGGCAGTGGAGCCTTTCATTATCTTTTACCCGGACAGGGTGGCCCTCAGGACCAATCCTTCTTTTATGCCTAAGGTTGTATCCAGTGTGGCTCTTAACCAGACCATTCACCTGCCAACTTTTTTCCCAAATCCACAGAACAAGGGGGAGCGGATTCTGCATTCATTGGATGTACACAGACAACTAAGATTCTATTTAAACAGGACAAAATCTCTTAAGAAAGTCTGAGCAACTACTGGTGGCATTTGCTGCAGGGGTAGTGGGGAAGGCTATATCAAAGCAAACAGTTTCAAAATGGATAAGCCATTGTATTCATTTCTGCTACGTGCACAATGGTAAACCTGTCCCCAAGGGGATCAGATCCCATTCCACCAGGGCGGCATCTACTTCTGCAGCTTTTCTCAGAGGGGTTCCTACCAGAGACATTCTAGAAGCTGCTACTTGGAGCTCAGTTCATACGTTCACAAAACATTACCATTTACCTCTCTTTTCTAAATCCAGGGTAGGCTTTGCCACTGCTGTCCTGCAGGGCCTTATAGCTGCTCCTAATGCTGTATAATTCCATCTTCCCATCCATAGCTTTGGGATTCTACCCAAATGTAATGACTGCAATAGTGAAACATGAAGAACATAGAACAGTTGTATACACTTACCATAAATGTAGATGTTAGAGTGTATTCATTGTTGCAGTCTGGGTTACCCACCCGCCAACCCCCTGTTTTTTCTTTTACTATACCTCTTCCTTTTACTATGCTCAAAAGCCTTTTTGGCGTATTTGCTTTTATTTGGAGGTATTTTTGTTGTGTTCTAAATTACATGCATATATATTTAGATATATTTATATTTTGCTCCCCATTTGGGGGGCACCTGACATCTGGGGCAAGAAAAACTGAAAATGGCGTCGGCTGCATGTTTTATACCCGTTACGACCTGACGTCATGGAAGAGGAGACCGCAACCAACGCAGGGCCCAAGACTTTGTTATTCAGGCCGACTGAGGGCAACTTGCCAGCAGATTACCCAAATGTAATGACTGTAACAGTGAATACACTCTAACATCTACATTTATGGTAAGTGTACACAACTGTACTTTTCTGCACCTGGATCCAGGCTAAGGGGGGCCAATACAGCACAGACCTCCATCCCTGTCATCCTGGATTACTTAGCTGACCTACTACAAAGTGGTCTCACTTTCTCCTCTATAAAAATTCATGCTGTTACTATTTCTGCTCATTTTCCCACTGAGCAGCCTCTTTTCTCACACCCTCTGATTAAACAGCTCCTCAGTGGGGCTAGCAACTTGTGGCCCCCCAGAAGGGCACCAACACCAGCTTGCGACCTTAACTTTGTCTTGGAAAAGCTAACCCTGCCTTCTTTCAAACCAGCTTTTTCTAAAGAGCTAAAATTTCTCTCCTGGAAGATGGCCTTCCTCCTGGCCATCACTTCAGCCAGAAGAGTCTCTGAGCCGCAAGCACTCATGGTTGTGGAACCCTTCATCATCTTCCATGCAGACAGGGTATCCCTCAGAACTAATCTATCCTTCATGCCCTAGGTGGTGTCCACTGTGACTCAACCAATCCATGCATTTGCCCACCTTCTTTCCTAACTCCCAAAACAAGGGGGAAGGATTATGCACTCTCTAGATGTGCACAGACTGCTCCGATACTATCTGGACAGGACTAAACCCTTCAGAGAGTCTGATCGATTGCAGGTTAGCTTTGCTTCAGGGGCAGAAGGCAAAGCCATCTCCAAGCAAACCATTTCCAAATGGATAGCACACTGCATCCATTTCTGCTACAGACAGCAAGGCAAGCCTCCCCCAAGGGGGTCAAAGCACACTCACCAGAGCAGTCTCCACCTCTGCAGCTTTTCTTAGAGGGGTCCCCACCGGGGACATCCTGGAAGCTGCCACCTGGACATCTGGTCACACTTTTACCAACCATTACCACCTGCCTCTCTCCTGCAAATCCAGGGCAGGGTTTGCCTCTGCAGTCTTGCAGGGCATCCTATCCAGCACCTAGCTTCCTTGATTGCCTCCACCCATTTCCTCAGCTTTGGGAATCTACCCAAATGTGATAACTGCAACAGTGAAACATGAAGAACATAGTACAGTTGTGTACACTTACCGTAAATGTTAGTGTCTTCACTGTTGCAGTCCTGGTTTCCTTCCCTCCATCCCCCTTTTTCTTTGTGTTACCTTTCTTCCTTGTTCTCCTTTTTCTTACAAGGGACATATTGGTATTTATTTTCCACTGGTGGGGGTTCTTCCACCAGAACCTGGCCTCCTACTTTGAGGGTTCCTGACAGGTTAGGGCAAGAAAAACTGATGTAATGATGTCTGCTGCCTTCCTTTACACTACTGATGACCTGATGCAAGTCCTCATGCGACAGCAACCGATGCAGAAATAATAAGTCTCTGGTATTCAGGCTGGTCGAGGGCTACCCTGGCAGGGATAACCCAAATGTGATGACTGCAACAGTGAAGACACACTAACATCTACATTTATGATAATTGTACACAACTGTATTTTATGGAGTCGCCCCTTTTCACCCCCTCAGCCCAAGGCCGCAGTGACCACGTATGGATCCCTGATGGGGTTGGGGGCATTATCAGAGAAATACAGTCCAAGGCACTTGGTCCCCCTTAGACCAATTTGCTTAATCAACGTCCTAGAACTGAGGGAGGTGCTTTTAGCATTGCAAACATTCCAATTTGCCCTTCCATCAGGGACAATTGCTATCCAGTCAAACAGCATGTCAGTTGTCTGGTACATCAACAAACAGGGAGGAACCAGATCTCATCCATTATATCGGGAAGCACTGAGAGTATGGCAATGGGCGATTGCCTCCAACCGCTTTCTGATAGTAGCACACATTCCGGGAAACTCCACTGTGATTGCGGACAAACTGAGCAGATGTATTCTCTTGCCTCACAAGTAGTCTCTCAATCCCATAGTAGCAGTGGAGATCTTTCATTGATGGGGGTCAGCCTTGCTGCGATCTGTTTGCATCTGTCATGAACCATAAATGCATCAGCTACTTTGCCCTAATCCCCCCTTAGGGGGAGTCCCCGAGAGATGCTCTTCTGCTTGATTGGCTCCCGGGACTGCTTTATGCCTTTTCCCTAACACCCCAGTTTTTGAAGAAAGCACAACAGTTGAGAAGCGAAGTGATCCTCGTTGCACCTTATTGGCCCCGTCAAATCTGGCCTCACCTAGCTTCACCATATGTGAACTCTGGACCCAGCTCCAGGACTGCTCTCTCATCCTCAGGGGGCTGGTCCATCCTAACCTACAAAGTCTCGAGTCTCATTTATTTGACTAATTAGTTGATGCTGCCGAAGAGGTTTAGCTACTTATGAGTATTTTTAATGCCATTTGACTAACTGATGTGCAGTATGTCCATTAGTAATGATGTTACATTAGTAGTGTTGTGCTATTTATGTCAATACCTTGTCAGGTGTGAGACTTGCTTTTACCCATCATATTGTAGAGAGAGAGCTTTGGAAAACTGGATGGGTAACGGAAGTCAGAAAAAAAAAACAAATAAAATGATTTGCCGTTGGTGTCCTTTAAATATCTTACACAGTTATATTTAAGATGAATTAGTTAAGGCATGATATTATATATTGTTTTATGACTAATTTTGGTTGTTGCTGCTGCTGTGCTCTAAGTTGTGGTTCAAGTTGTGTTTTATATAAATTATATAAATATATATATATTTTCGAGAGTACTTGGATGGTGTTTCAGTACGATATCTAAATCCATTTTAGCCCCATACAGCTTTATGAACTGTAATTAACTAATCAATCAATTATTCTAACTATTTGCAGAATGTATTTAAACACAGTTAATTGATGTCTTGTCTGATGAAGGTGAGGCATTGTCCGCACCGAAAGCGCTTATTAAATAAGGTTTATTTGTATTTGCCGACTCTCATTGTGTTTCTCGCGTGTGGGTTTTAAAAGTTGCACAGTTATATTCTCTGGGTCTGTCCTTTTCATGAACAAGAGGGTATAGAAAGTGTCCCTTTCTCTAGTAGACTCTTCTGATATGGATTAGGATGCGGAGGATCTGTGTTACTCTGACAAAATCCAGGCACCTTTTGTGTAAACACAGATGACACTGTTTCTTATTCTTTGGGGAAGCTCTTCACCTCATAAAAGCAATGTAAGCATGTCTGTCTATATCTGTGTGGGGCGGGGAGATAGGTAGCAATCCCCCCACTCAGAAAAGATACTCTTTTGAGTTGCATGGAACAATCCCCCCACTCAGCAAAGATACTCTTTTGAGTTGCATGGAACTGAGCAACCTCGGCTATCAGCTATTCTTCCAGCCTTAGAGACTTTTGAAGATGTGTTTAGACTTGCTGCTTTCGTCATTCTGAAGATTAGGGATAGTATCCACAACTGTTAATAAAACCAGTGACAGATCCAGAACTTATTTAACTGAAAGTTTATTTCTGAGAGTTCTAAGGTGGGGCCAAGAAGGTTAGCTAACAAGACTGTGCAGAATTTTTGTCTGTGGGGTGGGATGTGTATCGTGTGTGTCTGTATCTAACTCATGTATATTTTTTATTTATTTTATTTATTTTACATTTGCTGGCTGGGATAGTCCGACTGGATGCATGTCCATTTTCAGCGGAGGCCCGGGAAGAAAAGCTCCAAGGGTAAGCAGATACAGCATTACATATTACAAACAGACTATTTACAGAGATTACATAAGTAAGCAAGTTAAACAAAGTTCCACAGGTTACAGTTAATCCTGAGCACAAGTCAGGATTAAATTAAGTTACACAGTAAACTGGTTAACAGATTTTTACACATTCTAGAGAGAGTTAGCCAGGCTTGATACATTGACATAGCCAGTTAAGTGACAAATGTTGTTTTGAGTCCAGTTTTAAATTGACCTAAGGTGGAAAGTAAGGTAATATCAGCTGGAAGAGAGTTCCAGGATCTACTGAGAGTTTGCAAAGAGAGAATCACTGACTGCGTTATTAATTTTGCTAGTCTGAATTAGTAGTTTGTTAGAGGATCGAAGCGGTCTAGGATTGTTATAGGGGGTGATAATATTTTTAAGTGCAGGAGTATTGTCCGGATTATAGAGGATTTTATAGGCCATAATCAGTTGGTTATACTGGATTAGGCTGGGTAGTTCAAGCCACCCAAGCTGATTTAGATTGATGCAATGATGTGTCCTAAAAGGCAGCCCAGTGGCAAACCTGGCAATGTGGTTGTAGCAAATTGAGAGTTTAAGGACAGTCTTGTTTAAATTCGAGAGTAGAGGGGATGCATACAGAAGGGTTGAAAGAAGGTGAGAGCGAGCTATGGCAATTTTAGCTGGAGGAGTTAGGAAGGCTTTTATTCTGTAAAGTGACCCTAGTTTTTTATTGATGGTTTTGATAGTTTGGTTAACATGTAGGTCAAATTTTAGATTATTGTCTATGATGACACCTAATAGTTTTGTAGATGGATCAGGGGAGATTATTGTGCCATCATTTGATTTTATGGTAAAGGTGAAAGTGGTAGACCTACATGTTGGTGAAAATAACAGCATTTTAGTTTTTTTGGGATTTAGGATCAGATGATGTTCAGAAAGCCAGTTTTCTATTGTATTAAAGGTGGTCTGGGTAGCTGACCATAACTCTACTGGAGATGTGGCTGAGCAAATCAGAGTAGAGTCATCAGCATATTGGATACAGCTGACTTTTGGGATGACAGTATAAAGGTCGTTAATGAAGATGGAGAACAGCAAGGGTCCTAGTATAGAGCCTTGTGGTACTCCATGGGTGTTGGCTAGAAGGTTAGAGAGTTTGTTCTGCCAGAGGGCAGCCTGCTGTCGACCATTCAGTTAGGATTGAAACCACTGGAGGGCTCCAGTATCTAGACAGAATGTTTACAGGGTGTGGATTAAAAGTTGGTGATCAACTGTATCGAATGCCTTGGTGTTAGTAAAGGCTAGGAGGGCTGAAGTAGTGCTGTGATGAGGACCGAAGCCATGCTGAGTGTCTGCCATAAGACGATTTTGGATTAGGTGGTGCATGAGTTGTCTATGAATACATTTTTCCATAATCTTTGCAAGTGGAGAGAGTATAGCTATTGGCCTATAATTGGAGAATTCAGTAGAGCTGCCTCCTTTGTGAAGTGGGATTACATAGAATATTTTCCAGATGGTGGGAATTTTAGCTTCTACTATGGTTCGATTGATTAGTATTGAGATGGGGTAAGCAATAGCATCAGCTTATTTTTGTAGGTACTCGGCAGGGAGTTGATCAGCAGAAAGTGTAGTGGGTTTTAAATTTTTGATCAAGGTACGGATAAGTGAAGTTTATGTATTTATACATTATGCATGTATGTATCTGTAATATATTTATATGTATGTATATGTGTGTGTATATATATATATATATATATATATATATATATATATAATGTGTATGTGTGTATGTAGACATAGCTAATATATACATAAACATGTGCGTGTGTATGTGTGTGTGTGTGTATATATATATATATATATATATATATATATATATATACACACACATATATATATATATATATATACACACACACACAGATAGATATATATATATATATATATATACACACACACACATATATATATATATATATATATATATATATATATATATATATGTATATATGCACACACACATATATGTATATATGCACACACACATATATGTATATATGCACACACACCTCACTCTGTTAATATCAAGGGCATCAGCTGTTAACATATCCCCATAGCACTGCACAGTACAAGTCTAAGATTGAGTTGATAGAGAAAATTCAGGATTCCTTCCTGAAAGAAAAATTCAGTAGGCTATTTTTTAGCAGCTGAGGTTTGTAAGACATGCTGTTAAATGTTGTTTTGACACAGTTATGTTCCAAGGCTGTTGATTCAGTTCTTAAAGGTGCACCAGGTTACATATTCAACCCTGATTAAGGGGCAGTAAATAAATGCACCCCATGTAACAATAACCTGTTCAGGAATTCTTTTAAAACATTGGAAGAAAAGAAGGCTAAGTAGATTATAAAACATTTTCACAACTTTATTCACAGATATTTTAGAAACTTCCCTAAAGTGAATTGATCCCAGAGAGAACAAGTAACTGACAGATCCAGGAAAAAAAATGGAAAGGTAGAAGTCATTGGGGTAAGCAGCAGCTGTTGCCATTGTTAAGGGACCGGTGCTTTTCTTTAATAGTATTGATTACCCATCTATGACAGTGACACACAGCTCATCTCTTTCTCATCTGCTTATATTTTGGCTGAGAGCATTTCCTTCTTCCAGGATCACTGGCCCCACATGAGCACAGAAAAGTGGGCAAGAGAGTTAGTAGCTAGAGTATACAGTGGAACTTACTTAGTTTCCACCATTTTCAGGGTAGTATACAGGGCAGTACGGGTTCACATGCAAGAAATGGGATTTTTTACTCCAGATTGTTTCTTGTGTACAGAAAGGAGAACCATTTGAGACCTATTGATGATCTGTTCAATTTGAATAAGTATGTAGCAGTTGGAAGTTGCTAATCCTGCTTGACCTGCTACCCTTGATAGTAAAAAATACGTCTTCTGATCATCATTGACATGAATGAAAGTTATTTGCACATCCCTGTAAATATAAAAACTGAAGAAATGGGGAAGAGTACAAAACCAATAAAAAAACAGTAATTCCCCGTAAAACAGGAACCAGTGAAGGCAGTCCCACAACTCTGTAATTCAACAGTTCTTTTCCAAGACTCTGCAGTCAATAAAAATTGAAAAAAACAATTTATTGAACAAGGAAAACGAGACAGTACATCAAAGATATTAAGCGCTTTCATTTCTAAAGCTGGAAACTTCATCAGAATCAGATTCTGATTAAGTTTCCGGCTTTGGAAATGAAAACGCTTAATCTTTGATGTACTGTCTCGTTTTTCTTGTCCAATAAATTGTTTTTTCAATTTTTATGGACTGCAGAGTCTTGGAAAAGAACTGTTGAATTTATTTTATTTTATTTTTATTTTATTTTACATTTGTTGACCGGGCTAGTCTAGCTGGATATGTGTCCATTTTCAGTAGAGGCCCGGGGAGAAAAGCTCCACAAAAGGACAACAGATATTATGCTTGTTATACAAAAGAATAAAATGTACAAGTAATTACATTGTTAGGAAAAAAGAAATATGTAATATATATATATATATATATATATATATATATATATATATATATAATTTTTTTCCCTCCTCTCTCACATTATTAGTAAAATTGGAAAAACAACAATGCTAAAGAAAGTTAGTTAAGATTAGACAGTGTGGAAGATGGAAAAGGAGAAAAAAGTTTAATCAGGGTTAGTACAAGGGCAGAGCCATTGGGAATTTAGCCAGATTATAAGATGCTTCTTGAAAGTATTTAATGAGGTCATTGCAGTAATTTCCCTAGGAAGTTTGTTCCAGACAGGTGCAATACAGTTGGCAAATAGACTATTCCCAGCTTTATTGTTGGATTTGAAGGAGTCTGCTAGAAGCTTGTTGGCAGAGCGTAAGGAAGAGATGTTTTTATAAGGTGTAATAAGAGAGCTAAGTATAGTAGTAGTATTTGAAGGCTGATAGAAGATTTTGTGGGTGATGGTTAATTGCTTAAGTAGAATCTGATTATGAAGTTCGAGCCAGCCTAGTTGTTTAAGATTAGAGCAATGATGGGAGCGAAAGGGGGTTCCTGTTGCAAATCTGGCTATATTATTGTATGCTGTTGCTAGTTTATTGTAATTAGCTTTAGATAAGTTTGAAAAGATAGGTGAGGCATACAGAAGAGTGGAGAGTAGGTGTGTTTGTGCTATAGTGCTTCTGGCTAAGATTGTAAGGTAGGGTTTAAGCCTATAGAGTGATCCAAGTTTTCTATTGACTGACTTGATGGTTAAGTTAATATGGGAATCAAAGTTAAGATGGTGGTCAATTGTGTCCCCAAGGAGTTTGAATTACAGATTTGGTTCCTGTTTTATGGGGAATTACTGTTTTTTTATTTGCACATCCCTGTTCATAGGTAACTCTCCCTATTTAAAGTGGGGAAAATGCATCTGTTTACGCACTTGCCTTTTAACTTTTCTGTTGTGTTTAGAATTTTCAGAAAATGTCTGTATCTAGTTTTTGCTCTTAAGCCAAAAAGTGAACCAAACCATCCCTGGCTAGATTATTGCATAATGCAGGCTACCTTTGTAGTATGGCTATGTGCAGTATTTTCAGTATTTGTTCTTTCTCAGAACATTGCTACCAGAACCTTGGCATTTCTCTGAATTCTTGGAAATTCAGCCTAAATTGGTCCTTGCTAAAGAATTTCCTGAGGGACCATTCCATATACAAGGACTTCCAGGTGCTTGTTGCCACAGGGCAGAATCCAGCAAATGGAGGTATTTTTCCTTATTTAATTTCCAGAAGAATACATCTACAAGAAAGAATATTCAAGTAGACTCTGAGTGACGTATCCGCCTCCTGTTTCATGATCACATACACAAGGCTACATATGAGAAATATGCAGTGGGAGTTAAGAAACCTATGGGAATGATGGAAAAAAGCCCTTAATGTAGTCTTGATCTCTAATCCTAGATGTAACAAAAAATAATGAGTGGTGGTGCCAGTAGGTTTCCATAAACTTAGGACTTTTTACACTACCAGAACCAAACAAAGGCTAATTACTAATGTATCAGATGCCAGTTTTAGAGTCATTGCTCCAGTGGGAAGATAGACACTGGCCTAAAGGAAATGGGTATTTATAGTGCCACTCTAACTTTCTTTCAATTCTGAAACCAGGAACACTTCAATTTGTAATGGGAAAATACATGCAGTATGATAAATCAATAGGCAGAGGTGTACTTGCTTAACATCTCTGCAGGCTTTGTATTTTAATTTACGCATTTGTAAGCAGGATACGTGGACTAATCCAAAGACTATTCTCAGCCATGATGTGAGTATAAGGCATTTACATATATTAACAAAGGAAGAAAAAAACAAAGCAGTGTAGTTTACATATACTAACCAAGGAGAAGCCAGATCAAAGCCGTGCATTTTGTCTGTCGAGAATGGCAGTATTAGATGGGTACAGTTGTAGAATTTTGACCAGTAAAATTGTAACAATTAATTGAAATGCAATGAGCAAGTAATCATCTTTAAACACACATTTTGTAACTGTGATGGGTAAGTGGACCCAGTTAGCACTCACCTTTAAGAAATATTTCAGAATACGTAAGCACATATTTGCATTGAAGACCAAGTCTACAGGATTGGGTCGGGTTACTTAGTATGGCCCTGATGTTCAAAATTTACAGTTAGGAAGGTAGTTTAGCTCTTACCGCTGATGCATTTGCATTTATATCTGTCTCTCTGGGGACCAAGTAATTTCTTCCTGTGATCTAATGTCTGTGGCATATGATTCTATTTGGCAGGTCCTGTTTTTCTGAGGTGTTTTCTCTGTGATTATATGCACTTGGGGCAGTCAGCTTTAGTCCACAGATTTAGGCAGTCTACTTATCCATGTACATTTTGTAGATTTCATGGGCAGGGAGGTTTTGGCCTTAAATGGATAGAAGTTGACTAGGATATTTATGTAACATTTGTTTACCGGGAAAGTCTGACTGGGAACAGAGCCCATTAGGCCCGGGGAGAAATACTCCAGACGCACGTCTTTGGACATAAAACTAAGACAGTGGATGTAAAACTAATGCAAGACAAAAATAGAAATCTTTGCCTAGTAACTGCTTGATGGAGACATTTTGCTTAAGGACACCATATGCAGCAGCAAACTTTGCAGTTATTGCATTCACAACAGAGTTGGTTCAAGGCCTCTTGTATGCCTTCCTTCTTATTCTGAAAGTTCTTACTGAATGTAAAGAAGCAAGACAGTGAAACTCAAGCTGAGGGTTTTTTCCTTTCTCAGAAAGGTCTTTTTGTGCTGGTTGGTTCAGTTGACCACAAAGTAACTAATGACCCTTGCCTAAGACTAACAGTTTAGAAGATTAGTTCCTTATAGCCACATTTTTACCACTTTTGCAGCTTGCATCCTACAGAAAGTTAGAATGTTGAGCAGCAGGAAGACTATATCTGTCCAACTGGTCTAGGTTTTCTCATTGGTGTGAGTAATTGAACCTGAGAGATTAATAGAACATGTTAGCATTTAAATAGTAGTGATGAGGTTAGGTAGTACGTATTCCTTAGGATAATAAAGTTGTGCTTTTTAGCAGTGGATTGGAGGTTTTGAGGTGCACTGTTTAGGCACATTTGCAGCATAGTCATGTTTGAAGAATTGCAGGTTTTTGGTAGGGCATAGTTTAAAGATGAGTGGTGGTGAGTTTACTAGTAATTTATTGGCTTTTAAGGCGTGTCTGTATTTAAGCTGACTTGGAGTTTTCACATAGACCTTGCAATCTTTGTCGCTGATATGGGGAATGACGGTGATACACAAGAGATGTTATTGGGTAGAATGGTTTACCCTATCTAAGCCTGAGTGGAGATATTTTTAGACTTCTATGCTGTCCTGGATTGTCCATAATAAATACTGATGTTATGTAGTCCAGTCTCGCCTTCATTCTTACCTGTGGGTTCGGAGCCAAACCTCGGCTCTGACTCTGCCATACTCTCTCGAAATCTTCAATTGGCTCATGGCTAAGAGGTATACCATCATGCAACATGTCTATTCCCCAGATCTTGTTTGCCACTCATTACGCTCAGATGTGGTCTCGCTTTTGGCCGTGGCTAAGTATACCATTTATAAACTTTTTATAAACTTTTGACTTGTTGCTCAGAAAAGCTATTTTCCTAGCTCTGTGTGTGGTGGTGGTGTTTTACTGCCTTTGTTTTGTTTCTCTTGCTGTTTTTGTGGCCTTGTCATTGGCCGATGTTCATTGTGTTTCACTGTTGCAGTCATTACACTTGGGTTATCCTGCTGGCAGGCTACCCACAGTCGGCCTGAATTCCAAAGTCTTGGTCCGACGGTTGCTGTCGCCTCTTCTCTGACGTCAGTGCGCCAGGGGTTTAAAAGATGTAGCCGACACCATTTTCTTCAGTCTTGCTTGCCGCACAGTGCCCGAAGCAAAAGCAGTTTGCAAGTGCCGGTCGGCCGACTCCTGAGATTTTCAAATTCGAATTTCAGATCCAAAGTCTTCATTAAAGCTAAGTACCCCATTGTGGAAACTTTTTCCTTGCTCCAGACTGATGTCAGAAAAAGTTAACAATTGTATTTCTTGTGGGAAGCAAATACCTCACAAGGATTTTCACTCTTACTGTATTCCTTGCCTAGGCCCTGACCATGACGTTGCTTGTTGTCAGTTTTGTGCTAGATTTAACCAACGCACTATTAAGCGTTGGTACGATTTTGCCTTTCATTACTTCAGCCGAAGATTCAGTTATACAATGCCGGCAGAACAGCCGACAACCGGAGTTTATAAAAAAAACGCAAGGATAAAGACAAGGACAGGCATCCAAGGTCCAAAACCGACGATGAGGCTTTACGCTAAGCTAGTCGTCGGTTCGCCGGTTCTCAGTGAGGCACTTTCGCAGCCCCTGACACCTGCTACCTCAGAGCCACAGGCCGCTTCCGACTCCCTCATGGAGCCGACTGGGCCTCTGGAAACTCAAGGTATTGGATCCTCAGAAACTATTCCCTCATCGCATCGGCTTCTGAGGGTGTTTTCAAACCTACACAGTTATATGTAAAGCCATCTTCCGCTTCAAAGCCAAAGACTAAAGCCAGCTCTAAAGACAAAGAAACAAGTACAGCATTCTCCAAGACAGACTTCCATGCCTAAAAAACCGATGCTCAAAATGGCCGAAGACCTTATTACTTTGATCAAGGGTTCCCATCCCCCTCCTGATAAGAGGCCTAGGCAAGAGACAGAATATGAATCTTCAGATCAGGTTTCCATTTCCTCTGATTCCTCCTCTGAACAGGAATACTCCCTTACTCCCTATGAGGATTCTGATGCTGAAGAATCTATTCCTTCAGCTTCTCCTCCTGAAGATTACTCCTTTGGGGAAACCCTGCATACTATGAGGGAGCACTTTCATTGGGCGATGATGCTTTTTCAGAGTCCAGCCTGTCTCCAGACTCTATACCCCCTGCACTTGTTAAGCCAGACAGATACTACAGGGTCACAGACTCCCATAAATTTCTATACAAAAACCCTGCTGCTGACCCAGAAACCATATCTCAGGGTCCTAAGGAGTCAAGGCTTCCACTACTAAAAACCCTGTTCCCTCTGATAGAGATTCAAGGGCACTGGCTAGATGGGGTTAAAAAATTACACTTCTGCTACTTTGGCTGTAAGGGCTTTAAATTGTTAATTTCATATGCTTAAATATCAGCAATACTTAATGTCACTGTTAAGACAGAAAAGGTTGACTAGTTCTGAATGTCCAGAAATCAAGGAAATGCAGGATTTATTGCATGCAGCTAAACAAGTGGGAAAACATACTTTGCAATGTGGTTTTGATTCTTTGGAGGCCTCTTCTATGGCCGCTGTAATGGGTTCTGTGATTAGGAGGCATGCTTGGTTAAAGGAACAGAATCTGCGTGATCAGGTTAAAGCAAAATTATTAGATGCTCCATTACAGCATGATACTTTGTTTGGTGTTAAGGCAGAAGAGGTGTTGAAGAAAATGGAGGATAAAGCGAAATCTGTGCAGACAGTTAAGGATTTCTTACAGGTACAGCCACCCAGATTTAGCAGGAACTGGCCTTCAAAAAATTGGTCCTTTCCAGTGTCAGATAGACCACAAAGAGGCAGATACAGATGCCCTAGAGGCAGATCCCAGCACCAAGGCTCATACAGGCCTAAACAATGGGGTACTTCTACCTCCAAAAGCGGAAAAGACAAATCTCAATCTTATAGGAAACAGTCCCAATGACTTTCCTCTACCAGTACCAAGCACTTATCTTTTGGAGGCCCCCTTAGGGGGAAAACTAGTACTTTTTTCACAAAACTGGCACATGATCACCCAGGACAAATGGGTCTTGAATATAGTGTCTCAGGGTTACAGGTTCCACTTTCACACCCTGCCGAAGGCAAAAGGCATGCCAGACCTGCCACACAATCAATGGGCAGAGGCACAAAAGCAAGTTTCATCCCTCATGGACATGAGCCATTCAGCGAGTACCACTACAGGAGCAGGGACAAGGATTTTACTCCCGACTTTTCTTGGTACCCAGAAAGGACAAAGCCTGGAGACCAATACTGGACCTGTCTTTTTTTAAACACTTTTCTGGACGGTCCAAAATTCAAAATGTTGACTCTGCACAAGGACTTACCACAAGCTAGCATGGAAAGTGGATGCTCTATCATTCAGCTGGAAAAACCTTACAGTATATGCCTTTCCTCCACTTCCTCTCCTCCTCAAGGTACTCCTAAAGGTAAGACAAGAGAAGCCAAAAATGATCCTGATTGCCCCAGACTGGCCATGCCAGCACTGGTACCCAATCCTAAAGAGCTTGTCTCAAGGCCTAGCCTGGACATTACCTCAAATTCCTCATTTACTGACTCAACAAAACAATCAGATATTGCACAGCCAACTCAGAACCATAAATCTGACTGCATGGCAGATAATGTAACCATTCAGAACGCACCTCTCTCCAAAGCAGTTATGGATGTTATTCTGGAGGCCAGGAGGCCCAGCACCAGAAAATCATATGCAGAAAAGTGGAAGAGATTCTGTGCTTGGAACCAGGCACAAGGAATTGATATGCTTGTACCAAATATTCCTCAGATTTTACAATATCTAACTGAGATGCTGGACAAAGGCCTATCCTTTTCATCTATTAGGATCCATGCCTCTGCCATTTCAGCTCATTACAATATGGACCCACCTATTTTTTCACATCCACTACTAAGGCAGTACCTCAGAGGGGCCAAAAACATACGACCCCCAAGAAGAGCACCAATACCTGCATGGGACCTCAACTTTGTCTTGGAAAAACTCACGCTGCCTCCTTTTGAGCCAGCCAATACAGCTGAAATAAAATTCTTATCATGGAAAACAGCTCTGCTCTTAGCGGTAACTTCAGCAAGAAGAGTCTCAGAGTTACAGGCACTAATGGCGGTTGAACCTTTCATAATTTTCCATCCGGACAGGGTTTCTCTGAGGACAAACCCAACATTTATGCCTAAGGTAGTGTCCAGTGTGGCTCTTAATCAAACAATTCACTTGCTTACCTTTTATCCAAACCCACAGAATAAAGGGGAGAGACTTCTACGTTATTTGGACATACACAGACAGCTACGCTTCTACTTGGACAAAACTAAAGCTTTCAGAAAGTCTGAACAACTCTTAGTGGCATATGCTGCAGGATCTCAAGAAAAAGTTCAGACAGCTATGCTTCTACTTGGACAAAACTAAAGCTTTCAGAAAGTCTGAACAACTCTTAGTGGCATATGCTGCAGGATCTCAAGAAAAAGTTATCTCAAAGCAGACTATTTCCAAATGGATAGCCAACTGCATTAATTTCTGCTATTCTCAACATGGCAAATCAGTGCCTAAGGGCATCAGGCCACATTCAACCAGAGCAGCAGCTGCTTCAGCAGCCTTCCTCAGAGGAGTACCAACCAAGGACATTTTGGAGGCTGCAACTCGGACTTCAGTGCACACTTTTACAAAGCACTACCACTTACCCCTTTACTCTAAATCCAGAGCAGGCTTCGCCACTGCAGTTCTGCAGGGCCTCATAGCCTCTCCTAATTCTATTTAGGCCCAGCCACCCAACCTCAGCTTTGGGATTCAACCGAAGTGTAATGACTGCAACAGTGAAACACGATGAACATAGTACAGTTGTGTACCTACCATAAATCTAGATGTTCGAGTGTATTCACTGTTACAGTCCAGGTTACCCTCCCACCATCCCCCTTTATTTTCTGGGACTTATCTGTACTTCTCTATTCTTTACAACCTGTGTGGTGTATTTGCTTATAGATGAAGATTATGTTTTATTTTAGTGCATGCTCTTTTATTGGCATAATTTCTTAAGACTACCCTTCGGGGGGGGGGGGGGGGCACCTGACATCTGGGACAAGAAAAACTGAAGAAAATGGCATCGGCTGCATCTTTTATACCCCTGGAGCACTGACGTCCGGGAAGAGGCGACCGCAACCAACGCCGGACCAAGACTTTGGAATTCAGGCCTACTGCGGGTAGCCTGCCAGCAGGATAACCCAAGTGTAATGACTGCAACAGTGAATACACTCTAACATCTACATTTATGGTAGGTACACAACTGTACTTTTTGGTATCCCGTTAGTTTCCTTTCTTCCCACGGGCTAGGCCCATTTCAGTTAGAGGACCTAGTCCTCCCCATTGTTTCTGTGTGGTGCTTGGTTTGGTTCTCCATTCTCTTAGCTTTTAGTGTTGTCATGTCTGGTTAGTGGTGCTATCCTGTCTTTGTTCCCCTGGGCTAGGCTCATTTAAGTTAGAGGACTGAGTCCTCCCTGTAATCATTTCCCGTTGGTTACTAGGCCATTTTAGTTAGAGGCTCTGTTTCTCGTGTGGGGTTTAGTTGGGTCTAGTGTGTGTACATATTGCTTTGTACCTGTGTGTGTTCTCCTTTTCAGCATGTTCAAGGATTCTAAGGAACACACAGGCCTTCGGGCTTTAAAAAGTGTTGAATGCAACAATAAAATGTCTTTGACTGATGGGTACTCTGTGTGCGTGTACTGCTTGGGGGCTATTCACCTCCCAAGAGTCCTGCTTGTTTTGTCATTCCTTCAGTCCCCATGTACTACAGGAGAGGAAGAACAAGCTCATTTTGAAAGGACTGCTTAAACACTCCTTCGAGGAAGACTTGGCTAAGTCTTCCAGTGCAATATCCTCTCCAGCTAAAAAGGACAAAAAGATTTCTAAGAAGCACTCCCCGGCTCAGTTTGTTTCTTCGGAGCCACCAGAGAAAGTTGATAGAACAGCTTCTCGTTCTTCGGTTCCATTGCCCTCGGTGCCAACAGAAGATAGTGTCTTGACTAAGTCCGTATCGGCTCGCAGCCTTTCGGAGCCGGTCTCCAGTTATTCGACCGGTTTCTCCTTCACGCAAGTCCCCTTCTGTAGGGCGATCCCCCTTTCTGATGAGGACGTTAATAGGGTGGTGAAGAAACTGCTTCAGTCATCGGTGTTGGCCAAATTGATTTTGGTTCCGGAGCCTATGGCCTCTTCATCCTTTGTTGTTCCTCCTCCGAGCCTTTCACAGCCTTCGGAGCCAGAGTTGTTTGTTCTGTTGGGTCACTTCCAGTAGCCTCGTCTGGCCTCTCTGTTCTGATTTCTACTCCGATCCCATTGGCTCTGTCCTCAAGGTCGAGGGTCCACGGTTCTCCGATCAGACGTGGGGGGGGAGGGCTTGGATCGATCTTCATCGGTTCCGAGCCTTCCTCTCGGTGCTTCGGCTCGAGTGAGCTTGGACCCGACATCTGCTTCGGACCTCATCTCCTCGGCACCAAGGGCTACTAGTGTTTCCTCTACAGTTAGTCGGCCTTCGGAGCCGGCGGGATCAACCTTCGAGGTTATGAGGAGCATGCTGACCAGGTCGTCAGCTGCATCCTACGGCACCGATACTCTGCTCCCTCCAGCACTGGTGCTCGGATCACCCTCTATTCTTGGGCAGTGGAGACACTAAGCCTCAGGATATCTCCATGTGTGGTCCCCAACTTTCTGACCTCTCCCCAGAGTTTTTTCCTGAGGAGCCCGCCAGAAAGAGATTGTGTAAGAGGAAACACCTCGACTCCCCGGATGAGTCTATCACGTCGGACACTGACCTCGAGGAGTCAGAGGGATCTCACAGGTCGTCTACTGAAGATATCCCTTTTTCAGATATCCTATAGGTCTTGAAGCAGAGGTGCGGCTGTCCCTCCAAATCCCCTTCTGATGAGGAGTCTGTATTCCTGAAGGGTTTCGGGTCTCAACCCTCCACCTCTTGGGTTTCTCCCCCTTTTGATGAGCTACTAGATCTTGCCTGTCGAAAGGTGTGGGGAAACTCCTGACACTGTGGAACCGGTCCCTCGGAGACCCAATAAGTTTTTGTGTGCCCCCACTGACAAGGAATATCTCACTAAAGGTGTTCCAGTAGATGCCATGGTGGTGGCAGCAGCCACCAAGAAGGAACTTGCTGAAACTTCGTGTACCGTCCATCCGCCTAACAAGGAGTCCCGGGCTATGGACAGGCATGGGAAAAGTGTGTGTACCTCAGCGGCCTTTACACTGCGGTCACTGAACTACTTGACGCATTTTACAAGGCTCCAGAGAGATCTCCTAAAAGAGCTAGGAGATTCTCTACAGGGTAACATTTCTGATGCCGTGGCACAGAAGGTCAGTGCACAGATTACTACCCTAAATTCCCTTGCCAACTCCTCCATGAGGCTGATCTCATACGCAGCCGACTGAGCGAGTAGGGCAGTGGGTAGACGTTCCACCCAGTCACAGGGATTCCGCAACTTTAGAAATAAAAAAGTTGCTTTCAAAGGGAGCCATCCAGCCTGTCCCCGCAGACCAAGTAGGATTAGGGACTTGCTCCAGATTCTTTTTGGTGCCGAAAATAACAGGGGACCTGAGACCCATCTTGGATCTCAGCCGATTGAACCTTCATGTACAAAAGTCCAAGTTCCGCATGGTCACCTTACAGCCAATACTCCCCTCTGTTAGGGAAAGATGTGTGGATGTGCTCCATCGACCTGAAAAATGCTTACTACCATATCAAGATGGACAGGGCATCGAGAAGTCATCTACACTTTGGCTGGGAGCCAGTCATTTTCAGTTTCGCACTCTGCCCTTTGGTCTCACCACAGCCTCCAGTGTGTTTACCAAATGCATGGCAGTGGTAACGGCTCACTTAAGATGTCAGGGATTCCAAGTGTTTCCGTACCTGGATGACTGGCTCCTTTCTGCCACCACCAGGCATCTACTGTTACAGACCAGGGACGCCACCGTTACACTGTGCCAAAGGTTAGGAATTTCTCTAAATTGGAAAAAAATCTGCCTTGTTGCCCTCAGTGTGTCACTTTTATCGGCACCAAACTAGATACAGTGCTCATGAGGGCCTTCTTACCAGAAGAGAGAATTCAGGCTCTACAACAGCAGGTCTACACCTTACTACCATTGAGGAAGGTCAAGGCAAAAGTGGTCCTCAAGTTATTAGGGACCATGGCTGCCACGATCATGCTAGTTCCCCTTGCCAGACTACACATGAGGGTTCTTCAGTGGCTGCTTTTCGCCCAATGGTCACTACAGCATCTTCCACTCTCCCATTCTGTTCTGATTACGGACACGTGCAAGCAGGATCTACGCTGGTGGCTTCAGGCCAGCAATCTCAACGTGGGAAAGCCTTTTGTCCCATCTTCTCCAGTTGCCACAGTGACCACGGATGCCTCCCAGATCGGGTGGGGGGGCATTATCTGGGCAGGACTGTCCAAGGCACGTGGCAGATCACGAGACCCATTTGCATATCAATGTCTTGGAGATGAGAGCAGTGCTATTAGCGTTGCAAGCACTTCAGAGCTTTCTCCCTCTAGGGACAATTGAAATCCACTCAGACATGCCAGTGGTATGGTATCTCAACAAACAGGGAGAAACCAAATCATACCCCCTTTGCAGAGAGGCACTTCGAGTTTGGCAGTGGGCGGTGTCTTCCCAACGCTTTCTAGTTGCAACGCATATACCGGGGAAGTCCAACATGATTGCCGACAGGCTGAGCAGAGCTATCCTAATGCCTCACGAGTGGTCCCTGAACAATTATGTTGCAGAGAAGATATTCCACAGATGGGGTCAGCTTTGCAGCGATCTATTTGTCAGCCCTCTCAATGCCAAATGCAGCAGCTACTTCACCCTTATCACCCCAGAGGAGGAGACACCCAAGGACACTCTGGATCACGACTGGCCCTCCGGTCTTCTCTACGCCTTTCCACCATTACCTCTGATATCAAAGGTCATTCAGAAAGCACAGTCTTTGGGGAAGCAAAATGATCCTCATTGCCCCACACTGGCCTCATCAGATTTGGTTTCCCTTTCTTCAATTCTATCTAATGGACAAGCCCTGGATTCTGGACCCAGCTCCATATCTGCTGACTCATGTGTCAGGACAGATGTTCATCGTGTTTCACTGTTGCAGTCATTACACTTGGATTATCCCACTGGCAGGCGACCCGCAGTCGGCCCAAGTTCCAAAGTCTTGGTCCGGCGTCTGTTGCTGTCGCCTCTTCCCTGACGTCAGTGCGCCAGGGGTATAAAAGTTGCAACCGATGCCATTTTCTTCAGTCTTTCTTGCCGTGCGGTGCCCGAAGCAAAAGCAGTTTGCAAGTGCCGGTCGGCCGTCTCATGAGATTTTAAAAATTGAATTTCAGAACCGAAGTCTTCAATAAAGCTAAGTACCCCGTTGGGGAAACTTTTTCTTGCTCCAGACCGATGTCAGTAAAAGTTAATAATTGTATTTCTTGTGGGAAGCAAATACCTCATAAGGACTTTCACTCTTACTGCATTCCTTGCCTAGGCCCTGACCACGACATTACTAGTTGTCGGTTTTGTGCTAGATTCAATAAACGCACTATTAAACGTCGGTTTGATTTTGCTTTACATTATTTTGGACGAAGATTTAAATACATAATGCCGTCGGAACAACCGACGACCAGAATGTATAAAAAACGCAAAGACAAAGATAGGCATCCGAGGTCCAAAACCGACAAAGCCTCTTCTAGGCCAGTCGCCGGTTCTCAGTGAGGTGCTTTCGCAGCCCCTGACACCCGCTACCTCAGAGTCACAGGCCGTAACCGACAGCCACATGGAGACACCGAGGCCTGTGGAAACTCAAGGTATTGGGCCTACGGAAACTATACCCTCAGATGGGTCCGGAGCCGCTGAGCAGGCACCGGCTTCTGAGGGTGTTTTCAGACCTTCACAGCTTACAATTAAAGCTACTACAGCAGCAAAGGCAAAGTCAAAAACACCATTAAAGACGAGGAAACAAGTGCAGCATTCTCCAGAACAGTCATCCATGCCAAAGAAACAGATGCTTAAAATGGCCGAAGACCTTATTACTTTGATCAGGGGCTCCCATCCCCCTCCTGACAAAAGGCCTAGGCAAGACACTGATTATGATTCCTCTGATCAGGTTTCCATTTCCTCTGATTCTTCTTCTGACCAGGGGTATTCTCTCCCTCCCTATGAGGACTCTGATGCTGAAGAGTCCATTCCTTCAGCCTCACCGCCTAAGAATTACTCTTTTGGGGAAACCCTGCACACCATGAGGGAGCATTTCCATTGGGAGAGCCAGGATTACTCAGAATCCAAGAAAAGGCTCAAAGATTTACTTTATTGCCTCAGCACAGGCCCCTAGCTATCCCCCCTGTGCTTGATATTGTAGATGATGATTTTTCTGAATCCAGTCTCTCTCCAGACTCTTTACCCCCTGCACCAGTAAAACCAGACAGGTACTACAGGGTTCCTGACTCTCATAAATTTCTTTACAAAAACCCCGCTGCAGACCCAGAAACTATTTCTCAGGGCCCTAAAGGGGTTAAAGCTTCCACTGCCAAAAATCCTGTCCCCTCAGATAGGGATTCCAGAGCTCTGGGCAGATGGGGGAAAAAGTTTACACTTCTGCTACTTTAGCTGTAAGAGCTTTAAACTGTCAGTTTCACATGCTTAAATATCAACAGTATCTCGTGTCATTGTTAAAGCAGAAAATGGTTACAAATACAGAAAGTCCTGACAGTAAAGAAATGCAGGATTTATTGCATGCAGTTGAACAAGTGGGAAAACATACTCTGCAATGTGGTTTTGATTCATTAGAGGCTTCTTGTAGAGCCACAGTTACAGGCTCAGTTATTCGAAGACATGCTTGGTTGAAAGAACAAAGTTTACCTGACCATGTAAAAGTAAAATTACTGGATGCTCCACTACAGCATGATACTTTGGTGTTAAGGCAGAAGAAGAGTTGAAGAAAATGGAGGATAAAGCAAAGTCAATGCAAACTGTGAAAGATTTCTTACAGGTTCAACCACCTAGATTTAGCAGAAACTGGCCTTCAAATAATTGGTCCTTTCCAGTGTCGGACAGGCCACAAAGAGGCAGATGACGCCCAAGAGGTAGATCTCAGCCCCAAGGCTCCTACAGACCTAAACAATGGGGTGCTTCAGCCCCCAAAGGAGGAGAAGACAAGTCGCAACCTTATAGGAAATGGTCACAATGACTTCCCCCTGCAAATGCCAAGCTCTTACCAGTTGACAGCACCCCTAGGGGGAAAGCTAGCACTTTTCTCAAAAAAATGGTACATGATCACCCAAGACCAATGGGTGCTGAATATAGTTTCTCAGGGGTACAGGTTCCACTTCCACACGGTTCCAAAACCAAAAGGTATGCCAAACCTGCCACAAAACCAATGGGCAGAGGCACAAAAACAGATTGCTGCTCTTATGGATATGGGAGTTATTCAAAAAGTTCCACAAGAAGAACAGGGCCAAGGATTTTACTCACGACTTTTCTTAGTACCCAGAAAAGACAAAGTGTGGCGACCAATACTGGACCTGTCAATCCTGAATACTTTCCTGGATGTTCCAAAATTCAAAATGTTAACACTACAGCAACTTCTGCCCATGCTGGGCAAGGATGCTTGGCTAGTTACTTTGGATCTCAAGGAGGCATACCTTCACGTCCCAATCAGACAATCGTGCAGAAGATACCTCAGATTTTTAGCAGACTCGATGCATTACCAATTCTCTGCACTGCCCTTTGGCTTATCTACTGTGCCCAGGGTCTTCCCAAAATGCCTGGCACCAGTAATTGCATTTTGCAGACAAAAAGGGATTCAAATATATCCCTACTTGGACGACTGCCTTATTCAAGCAGAGAGCAAGGACATTCTTCTAAAGCACCTGACATTTGTAAAAAGATTGCTAATTTTCCTAGGGTACACAGTAAACGAAAAATAAATCAAAACTAGTGCCCTCTCAAGAGATAATATTCCTGGGCGCAAGCTTAAATACAACTGCCCAGATGGCTTATCTCACGCCAAACAAAGGCAACTGACTCATTACTTTCAAATGATGGCAAGACCCAGCTCCCTGCAAGAAAAATTCTGCAGGCCCTGGGTTTCATGGCATCTTGCATTCTACTAATTCCATATGCAAAACTGCATATGAGGAAACTACAATGGTATCTAAAAAGTGTTTGGACTCAGCATTGTCACAGCCTACAGACAATCATAACCTTGATTCCCTGCCTACAACAGGAGTTTCAGTGGTGGTCCCAGGCCTGTCACCACAACAAGGGACAGCCTTTCACCTTACCTACAGCCAGGCAGACAGTAACAATGGATGCATCGGGTTATGCCTGGGGAGCACATATGGCAGGAAAATGTATTCAGGGCACGTGGCCCAAGGAACAAATGCATCTTCACATCAAACAAAAAGAGATGCTAGCTGTACAGAATGCCCTGACAGACTTCAAGGACCTAATACATCCAGGACAACTATTAATAAAGACAGACAATACCACAGTTATGTGGTACATAAACAAGCTAGGGGGCACACATTCCTACCCCCTATGCAGACAAGCCATGACTTTGTGGAACACAGCACTGACCTCCCAGGTACATCTGCAAGCACAATTCCTGCCAGGAACAAAAAATACACTGGCAGACGAACTAAGCAGAAATCTCATGGATCCTCACGAATGGAAGCTAAATCCACAAGTGTTCAACATGATAACAAGGGAATGGGGACGCCCAGACATAGATCTTTTTGCCTCCCCTCACAATTACCAAATACAGAAATTTTGCACAAGGACTTATCACTCTCAAGCATGGAAAGTGGATGCATCATTCAACTGGAAAAACCTGACAGTCTATGCCTTCCCTCCGATGCCTCCTCTCACCAAGGTGATTCTAAAAATCAGACATGAGAGGCCAAAAATTATCCTGATTGCACCAGACTGGCCACGCCAGCACTGGTACCCAATCCCAAAAACTTTGTCCCAAGGCCCACCTTGGCCTCTACCTCAAATCCCTCATCTTCTGACACAGCAAAACAATCAAGATTCTGCACAGTCAACTCAGAACCTTAAACCTGGCAGCATGGCAGACAATGTAGCCACTCAGACTGCACCTCTCTCTAAAGCTGTTATGGATGTAATTTTGGAAGACCCAGCACTAGGAAATCTTATGCAGAAAAATGGAAGTGATTCTGTGCTTGGAACCGGGCACAAGGGCTCGATCCACTAGTTCCTAATATACCTCAGATTTTGCAATACCTGACTGAGATGTTGGACAAAGGCCTATCTTTTTCATCTATTAAAATCCATGCCTCTGCCATTTCAGCTCATTACAATACGGATCCTCCTATTTTTTCACATCCTCTACTATGACAGTACCTCAGAGGGGCAAAGAATACAAGACCCCCTAGGAGAGCACCAGTACGTACTTGGGACCTCAAGTTTGTTTTAGAAAAACTAACACTGCCTCCATTTGAACCAGCCAGCACAGCTGATCTAAAATTCTTGTCATGGAAAACTGCTCTGCTCCTAGCAATAACTTCAGCAAGAAGAGTCTCAGAGTTACAGGCATTGATGGCTGTGGAACCTTTCCTCATTTTTCATTAGGGCAGGGTTTCTCTTAGGACGAACCCAACATTCATGCCAAAAGTGGTCTCCAATGTGGCTATAAACCAAACCATTCATTTGCCTACTTTCTACCCAAATCCCCAGAATAAAGGGGAAAGACTTCTGCATGCTTTGGATATACACAGGCAGCTACGATTTTACTTGGACAAAACAAAAGCTTTCAGAAAAACTGAGCAACTGTTTGTAGCATATGATGCAGGATCATAAGGAAAACCTATTACAAAGCAGACAATCTCAAAATGGATAGGACACTGCATCCGCTTCTGTTATGCACAACATGGCAAATCTGTGCCTAAGGGCATTAGGCCTCATTCTACCAGAGCAGCAGCCACTTCAGCAGCTTACCTCATAGGGGTTCCAACCAAAGACATATTAGAAGCTGCAACCTGGAGCTCTGTGCACACTTTTACCAAGCACTAACACCTACCTCTCTACTCCAAATCCAGAGCAGGCTTTGCCACTGCAGTTCTGCAGGGCTTGTTAGCCTCGCCAAATCCAATCTAGACCCAGCCACCAAACCTCCGCTACCCAAATGTAATGACTGCAACAGAGAAGCACGATGAACATAGTACAGTTGTGTACCTACCATAAATGTAGATGTTCGAGTATATTCACTGTTGCAGTCCAGGTTACCCACCCTCCATCCCCCTCTTTGCTGGGACTATTCTGTACTTCTCAACTCTATACAACCTATGTGGTGTATTTGCTTGTAGATGAAGGAAATGTTTATAACAATATATGCATGGTTGTTTGGCATATTTTTATCTTTTCAGCCTTCCTATCTGGGGGCACCTGACATCTGGGGCAAGAAAAACTGAAGAAAATGGCATCGGTTGCAACTTTTATATGCCTGGCGCATTGATGTCAGGGAAGAGGCGACAGCAACTGACGCCGGACCAAGACTTTGGAACTCGGGCCAACTGCGGGTCACCTGCCAGCGGGATAACCCAAGTGTAATGACTGCAACAGTGAATACACTCTAACATCTACCTTTATGGTAAGTACACAACTGTACTTTCCATCCCTCCATCCAGACCCTCAAGTTGGCAGCTTGCTGCTCCAGTTCCGTCCTTAGGCTTCATGATTTTTCTGCAGAAGTGGTCCATATTCTGTCATCCTCCCACAATCCTTCTACCAGGAAGATTTATTCCAGTAAGTGGAAGAGATTTTCTATTTGGGCCCGTGAGAGACATATTGATCCTTATACAGTGCCTATTTCAGCAATATTGGAATTTCCTTCTCAGCTGTTCAGTCAGGGTTCAGCTGCAGCAATTTTTACCTTTCACGTTGCTTATGAGCCCAACCTTATGGCTCATAGGCTTTGTAGGGCTTTTCTGAAAGGGACATTGTTACTCCGACTTCCAGTCTTTGATCCAGTGATGCCATGGGACCTCAATTTTGTACTACAGAAGTTCACCTCAACTCTCTTTGAGCCTGCAGCTACGTGTAACGTTAAAATCTGAAGTAGGGACTTCATTTGTCAGTAACCTGTGGGTCTTGGATCCGATATCGGATCCGAGCCGGCAACTTGTTTCAAGCTATTGGATCCGAGCTCCTCCCCTCACCCATAATCCCCTGCCAACCCTCCATGACCTCAGATCTAGTTTGCCACGCTTGTGGATAGCTGGATTCCTTTGAGCTCGACTAGTAAATCGTCAGTTAAGTGTGTTTTTTCTGTCGAACTTTCTTCTTTTTTTACAAAATATATAGTGTGTAAGTGTTAGGTACCCTGTAGTGTAAAAATATATTTCTTTTAATTAGTTTTTTCCCTCCCTTCGCTGGTCGTTAGTGAGTGTGTGTGTGTGTTGTGTTTTGGGGCCTGTGTGTTTGTGTAGCACTACCTTTTCTTTTAAGTATGGCTGAGGCCCCAAAAGCCATTTTTTCTAAATGTACCGAGTGTGGCCATAAGCTCTCCCTGGCTGATGGCCACACTCGGTGCGTTCGGTGCCTTGGGGTTGAACACCTCACCTCAGGCTGTACCATTTGTGCAGCGTTCAACCCCAGGGTACTGAAAGAGCGGAGGTCGAAGCTGGTCCTGGCGGGACTTTTACCCCCGGACTCGGCTCTAGCCTTCGCTGCTCCCGTGGCACTACCACAGGCTATGGTTGCTGCCACTCCTGCCCCCCTTCCTTCGGCCGGGACTCAAACTCCCGCTAAAGCTCCGGAGGACAGGGAGGTCAGGAGGGAGAAGCACCACAAGTGGCAAGATCACTGGAGCAAGGGTCCCCCCGTAGATGCCATGTCGACAGCGGCAGCCACGAAGAGGGAACTAGCTCAGGAGAGCCCCCTCAGTCCATCCACCGAGTAAGGAGTCCCGCTCGATGGACCGCTTAGGGAAGCGAGTTTTTAGTTCAGCGACCTTCTCGGTAAGGTCTCTGAACTATATGGCACATGTCATTAGGATGCAGCGGGATCTTATCAAAGAATATGCTGCCTCCCCCCCTGAGTCCATGTCGGCGGAGGACAAACAATTGTACTCCACCCGAATGGCCACTCTGAGATCCATTTCAAATACCTCTATGCGGCTATTGTCCCACGCCACCGAGGGAGCTGCTAGGGCTAGCGGAGCGGGCCTAGTCATGAGACGTCAGGCCTGGCTCCGTCATTGTGACTTTGCGGAGCCCTTTAAAGCGTCTTTTGTGAACACCCCTTTCTATGGTTCTGCCCTGTTTGGCAAAACGGTTCACGAGACACTTGTCCAGAGCGAGAAGGACGGGAAGACGTTGTCTGCCGTCGGAGTCCGCTTCTCTGCGTCCCAGCAGTCCTTTTTGAAGAACCAAAAGGGTCAGAAGAAGATGTGATTCCGGAAATCGCAACATTCCCAACCCGCTCCGGACAACCAGTCCTTCCGTGGCAGAGGAGGACAGGGAGGACGCCGCCCCAGGGGCAGATTGGCTCCGAGAAACTTTGGGTCCAGAGAACCTTTCTCTGAATGGCCCACGCAGCATCCCTGAAGGGTTGCCCGACTGCTCCACTCTGGAGGCAGTCGGGGGGCGCTTCTCGGAGCACCTAGCGGCATGGGAGTCCATCACGACAGACTGCTGGGTGCTTCGAATTATATCCAGAGGGTACAAAATACCATTACTTCATGTCCCCAAATTCAAGAACCTCCCCGATGTACCACCTGATTAGAGGGAGGCTGCAGCCGCAGAAATTCAGCAGCTGCTAAGAAAAAGAGCCATCCAGCCCGTCCCCCAAGACCAGCTCGGATTAGGGTTCTACTCCAGGTTCTTTTTGGTGCCAAAAAAGACGGGGGACTTGAGACCGATTTTAGACCTGTCCCGCTTGAACCTGTCTGTAACCAAGGAAAAATTCCGAATGGTCACTCTTCAATCTATTCTCCCCCTTCTAAGGGAGAACGATTGGATGTGCTCTATAGACCTCAAGGATGCGTACTACCACATTCTAATGGACAGACGATCCCGGAGGTTCCTCTGCTTCCGGCTGGGAGCTAGTCACTACCAGTTCAGGATCCTTCCCTTTGGCCTCACCACAGCTCCCAGGGTGTTCACCAAGGTATTAGCAGTGATTGCGGCCCACCTGAGACTCCAGGGAATACAGGCCTTTCCGTACCTGGATGACTGGCTCCTGACCGCCCCAACAAGGCATCTACTTTGCTCAGCCAGAGATTTCTTTCTCCGCCTAGCCCCACAGTTAGGCATCACCATCAATGCCGACAAATCCCTTCTGGCCCCGACACAAGCCATAGAATTCATAGGAGCCAGAATAGACACCAGAGAGCTACGAGCCTTTCTAACATCTGAAAGACTTCGGAATTTGCAACTCCATGTGCGGGCTATCCTCCAATCAGAGACCCCACCAGCGGAATTGGTCCTGAGGGCACTGGGCTCCATGGCGGCAGCGATAACGCTCCTTCCATGCGCCTGTCTGAACATGCGGGTACTGCAATTCTGTCTTTTCCTCTTCATCACCCCATTGCTATCAGCAAGGCTTGCAGGAGGGCTCTATTATGGTGGCTGCATGCTAAGGACCTCCATACGGGCCGACCCTTCTGCACCTCTCCCCCTCTCGCCACGGTGACCACGGACGCCTCCCGCCTCGGGTGGGAGGGGCATTATTCAGGCAGGACGGTCCAAGGCACGTGGAACGATACAGAGACCTCCCTGCATATCAACTTTCTGGAGATGAGAGCGGTGCTGTACGCGTTGCAAGCACTTCAGAATCTCCTCCCCGTAGGAACGATTGCAATTCAGTCGGACAACATGTCTGTTGTCTGGTACATCAACAAACAGGGGGGAACCAAATCTTACCCTCTATGCCGCGAAGCCATGAGAGTGGGAATGAGCGATCTCCACCAACCGCTTTCTGATTTCAACGCACATTCCAGGGCAGACCAGCATCCTAGCAGACAAACTCAGTCGCACCCTTCTTACCCCGTACGAGTGGTCTCTCAACCCACTAGTAGCGAAGCAGATATTCGCAATATGGGGGCAACCCTGCTGCGATCTTTTTGCCTCTCCCTCAAACACCAAATGCGGCAATTTCTTCGCTCTGATTCCCCCTCCAGGGGAAACTCCAAGAGACGCTCTGGTGCATGCTTGGCCACCCCCGGTCTACTTTATGCCTATCCTCCTCTACCCCTGATGCTGCAACTCTTACAGAAAGCCTCGCGGTTGGGGAGTAGGATGATCCTCATTGCCCAATTCTGGCCTCGGCAAATTTGGTTCCCTTACCCTGTGGTCTCACCTAGTGAATCCTCCTTGGATTCTGGATCCCAGTCCGGATCTAATCTCCCATCCGTCGGACTTACCGACCCCAAATCTGGACAATCTGAAGCGGACAGCTTGGTTGCTCCAGTTCCACTCCTAGTTAGGACTCCGGGTATCGCTTCACCAGTCAAAGCCATCCTTGTGGCAGCGCATAAGCCCTCCACCAGGAAAGTGTACCGCAGTAAATGGAAATGTTTCTCCATCTGGGCGGAGCATCATAATCTAGATCCCTTTACGGCTCCTCTTCCGTCCATATTAGACTTCCTAACCGAACTTTTTCAGGAAGGCGCTAGTTGCTCAACTGTCAAAGTGCAATTGGTTGCCATCTCACATTACCATGTGGGACATGATACAGGGCCTTTGATGTCAGCCAAGTTGTGTAAAACTTTCTCAAGGGCACCTTTTTGCTTAGACCCCCTATAAAAGAAGCCGTACCACCGTGGGATCTTTCACTAGTTCTTCAAGCCTTGACTGCTCCACCTTTTGAACCTGCTGCTTCAGTAGATCTCAAATTCTTGTCCTGGAAAACAGCATTCCTTGTAGCCATTACTTCTGCGAAAAGAGTTTCGGAGCTTCAAGCTCTTTCTGTGAAGCCGCCTTATTTGATCTTTCACCCGGACAGAGTGTACCTCAGGATCAGTCCCTCTTTTCTTCCCAAAATAGCATCAGAAACTAATATAAATCAATCCATAAATTTACTGGTTTTCTTTCCTAAATATCAGAATAAAGGAGAGTACAAGCTGCACTCATTAGATGTTCATAGGCAGCTATGTTTTTATACTCATAGAACGGCTGGTCATAGACAATCCGACCAGCTGTTCATTTCCTTTGCCAAATTTAATTTGGGGAAAGCAATATCAAAAGTATCTCTATCACGCTGGATTTCACAATGTATCCTATTAGCGTACTAAGCCTCTGGGAGACCTGCACCTGAAGGAGTTTGCGCACATTCCACTCGTTCCATCTCTACGTCTGCGGCCTTCAAGTCTAGAGTTCCATTGGATGATATTTGTTCGGCAGCCACTTGGGCCTCATCTCATACCTTTATTAACCACTACAAACTGAACGTGATTTATAGAGGGAGAGCATCCTTTGGCTCTGCGGTGCTTCGCAATATCCTTCCATGATGGCCACCCAAGGTTCAGGTAGCTGGGGACTCTGTCCCACAGGTTGCTGACAAATGAAGTCCCTACTTCAGATTAAGAAGTTATGTACTCACCATAACGTTCCATCTGAGTAGGTAGCTTCATTTGTCTGCAACCATCCCCCCCTCCTTCCCCCTGGCCTTCTTCGGATCTATGTTAGTTGGATACCCTTTTTGGGTACATATTGAGGGGCAAACTCGATCTGAGGTCATGGAGGGTTGGCAGGGGATTATGGGTGAGCGGAGGAGCTAGGAGCTCGGATCCATTAGCTTGAAACAAGTTGCCGGCTCGGATCCGATATCGGATCCAAGACCCACAGGTTGCAGACAAATGAAGCTACCTACTCAGATGGAACGTTATGGTGAGTACATAACTTCTTATTCTTGTCATGGAAGACAGTATTCTTGGTAGCCATAACTTCAGCTAGGCGGGTCTCTGAACTCCAAGCATCATCGATTAGGCCACCTTGTTTGGTGTTTCACAAAGATAGGGTCTCCTTAAGAACCAACCCTTCTTTTGTTCCAAAGGTTGCCTCTGTTGTCAATATCAGCCAATCCATTGAGTTGCCTGTGTTTTTTCCTGAATTCTCCAACAAGGCAGAATTTAAGTTTCATCAGCTAGATGTTCATAGATCATTGCATTTCTATTTATATAGGACAAAAGATTTCAGGAAATCAGATCAAATGTTTGTCTTGTTTTCAGACACTAGACTTGGGGTTCCTGTTTCTAAGGTAACCTTGTCTCACTGGATCTCCGATTGCATCTCATTTATTCATGTTTCCACTTGCAAAGAATTACCCTTTTAAAGTGAAGGCTCATTCTACTTGATCTGTGGCTACTTCAGCTGCATTTCACGCTAGGATGTCTATGGATGATATTTGTGCTACAGCAACATGGGCTTCACCTCATACTTTTATTAGTCACTACAAATTATATCTGGTCTCTAGAGACAGATCTTCGTTTGGTTCCACAGTGCTCAAGAGTATTTTTCACTGAGCCACCCAAGATCAAGGTGCTAGGTACGCTGTCCCACAGGTAAGAATGAAGGCGAGATTGAACTACATAACATCAAGAAGTTATGTATGCACCATAACGTTCGATGTATGTAGTTCATCTCGCCTTACATTCTTACTAACCCTCCCTCCTTCTCCCTCCTGGAGGTATAGTCTCTAGGTGTTAGTAGTCCTTTCTATTGGGGTTGTTCTTCTCGGTGTGTACGTGTGTGAGCTTGCAGCAAACAAGATCTGGGGAATAGACCTGTTGCATGATGGGATACCTCTTAGCCACAAGCCAATTGAAGACTTCGAGCTAGAGTATGGCAGAGTTGGAGCCGAGGTAGGGCTCAGAACCCATGGGTAAGAATGTAAGGCGAGATGGACTATATACATTGAACGTTATGGTGAGTACATAGCTTCTTGTTTGAACAGAGTGATCCTCAGTGTAGTTAGAACTGAGATACATTGGGTCAAAGGTCAGCGATTTTCCAGAACAGACTAAAATACTTTTATGATTGGAGAGGAGCTGAACTGTCTGCCTTTCCCTTTTTGGGGGTGCGAACAGGGTGAATTGGCTGAGGTGGCAGCAGGACAGATGTGGAGAACCCAAACATATAAAGAGGGTGTCTTGGGAATGTCAGCTCATTTTTCTGTATGTGATGAATTCAGGTTTCACTTCCAGAATAACTTCTGCTGTGTACCTGTGAAGAGTGTGACTGATGAAGTCTGAAACAACCCTGTTCCAGACCTCAGTAATTGACACTGTGACTAGGAGTAGTAGCCAAAATATGTATGCTGCACCTTGGCTGTAGTCCAAGGATTTGTTGCTGGAGACCAGCTGTAACAAAAGCCATCAGCATAGTGAAAGAGGTTTTCTTTGCATTGTTGGCAGGGGGGGTCTCCAAATCTGATGGATTGGTACCAACGGGTTAGAAATACAGTTGCTTTACCAGTCACCAAAGTGTAGGTGTGGGAGGCATTTGAGGAGGCCGTTGAGTGGCTTTTGGATGGCCTCAGAGTGGTTCTGGATAACCATCCAGTGACTTAGGAGACGGCGAATTTTACAGGTTGCTCTCAGGAAGATTGGAGAAACTTTGACTATGACTGATATGATTTAGAGATGGAAGAAACATTTTGGTGAACTCCTGCAACTGCCTCCTCCATATTTAGAAGCTGATGGTGGAATTAGATCTATTCCAGTAGATGAGGTCATTGTAGCAGTTGAGCAGTGGATGTGATCTATAGTTGCTGAGGGAGCTGCATATTGTTGGAGTGTTTGGCTAACAGACCCTTTCACTGTTAAATAGGAAGCTGGGACAGTACCTCTTGATTGGCAAACTGGAACATTATTCCCCTTTTAAAAATGAGGACTAACAGAAGGTGCTTCATTTATAAGGGCTCACACTCCTTATTCACTCTAGAAGTGTTTAACAGATTACTGCTTCCAGCTTAAGATTTCCTGGCCATGGAACAGTGGATCAGCATTTTGTTCTTGCACAGATATTGAAAAAACTTCTGAGAATCTGCCAGTGTTCGTATGTTGTGTGTTATAGACTTTGAGAATACATATGACAGTGTATCCCAGAATGTCTTTTGAGAACTAGTACTGGGTCCCAGACCCCATTGTTGCATGTTGTCTGGTCTGTGAATTTGAGGAATAAGAATTATCTGCATTCATAACATTAAGTTGTGTATATTCATGGTGACTGACTGTGCCAGGGATCTGTTTGTCTCTACTCCTGTTTGTGATTCACAAGAACAGAATATCCGCACAGCCACAGAGTTTGCAAAGTAAATGGTTTAATGATTGGCATCAGTGCTTGTAGTGGGCTCAGCATCAGGAGATGAGGATCATCCCTGTATCAACTTTTTTGGCAGAAACTGATGTCAAGTATGTGCTGTCAAAACAGGCTTCTGAGCCATCCTTGATCCTAGTATTGTAACCTGGCTTGCATAGGCTTCCCCCGGTCCAGTTTTGCGTCTTCACCCAGAGATCTTCAACATCTTGTATCTGACCATATGGTATCTTCTAGGCAACAGGACAAGGTAGCCTGTCCAGACTCTATATTAGTTCGACAGTTTAGGTTGTCGAATCTGTAATGATCGACACCTAAGTGTCGAACTTGCAAAATCGTGAATGGCCATTTAAGGGAATTCTTTCCTCGGGGAAAGAATTCATTAGGCCGTCCCCGAACAAAATAAACTTTTCAACCTAAATAAAGTGGAGGGACTGTGCCCCCAAACCCCCTTAATTAAGTATACCAACACCGAGATCGCTGCACATTGCCGAAAGGGCAAATCCCCAATAACAGCCAATCAACTTCTTTCCAGAGGAAAAGATTTGCTTAAATGACCGAGATTTTGCAAGTTCAACGCTTAGGTGTCGATCATTACAGATTCAGCAACCTAAGCTGTCAAACGAATATAGACCCGTCTGTCCAGCAGAAAAAAAAAAAAAAAAAAAAGGAAGGAGTCTCAGCTTATTTCTGTTAGAAGTGAAAGGATGCTCTGACACTGGTAGGCCTTGTTAGCACAGGTATTTTGATGACAAATTAGCATTTTTGCAATGGCTGTTACGAATGGAGGCAAGATCGAGAGCACGCACTCCAGCTAAAGGCAGTACATACAAGCACAGCCTTATGACCTCTTAGTCCAGAATATAATTTTTACATACACCATGTCACTTGCATGTGTTGTGTCTGTCCTTTGCGAGACTGATGGAATTGTCATGTCAGCTTTTTTTTTTTTTTTTTTTACTTCATCTTGCTGTCTTTTAATTCACAGATCTGATGTCTTTCTTCATTCCTCCTCACAATAGGGTCTCGGATCTGACCTTCGGATCTGGCTTGGCCACATTCTAATGACTTGGATCAGACTCTCAATCTCCTCCCTCTTACCTATAATCCACTACATCCACCCAAGTACATCGGATCTTGTTTGCCACTTCAGCTTCCGGACACAGGTCTTGTGCTCTCAAGCTGTAGGAATTTTTTCCTTGGAAAGTTTTGAGAACTGATGATAGTTTTTTCCTAAGTCCTTCCTTTATTTATTTTTTTCTTAGTATGTGTGTGCATGTGATGACCTTTTTCTGTATATATCTATATATATTCTTCCGGTAGTTAACTTTAACTTCTTTAATTTTGATCTTCAGATCCAGGGGATATTATTACCATATCTCCTCCTCCTTTGTCAGCTCCTGCATTGGATCCAGTGACTCAGGATCTGAGAGCCTCGACAAAGTCCCCGGATCATTCTTCTCACTCTAAACACTCCCGACCCACCTTCTCTGCTTCATCCAGGTCCTCTAGAAGCTGGTTCAAGGCAGATATGGACAGGATGATGAGTAGATTACTCAAGGCCCAGATCCAGATGGAGGTAGTCTCTGCTCTGTCTCCTATTGGATCCGTGAGCTACCCCGGCCATACCATCAGAACTCCTCCTCCGATCTGACCTTTTGGTTTCGGAGTTACAGGATCCGGGACTGCCTTGTGTGCCAGGCTCAGTGCTGTGGAAGCTTCCTTCCTTGAGGCTGAAGTTACTCTTGATTTGCCCTGTTCTGGTCCTCTTGGAGCAAAGCGAGTCTCGGTGCAGTGGTGTCAGTGCTGGATCCAGAGGAATGGGGTCAACTCCATCCTCAGAGCCATCTGTTCCCCTAGGTGCCTCAACACTTGACAGCTCTGGTCTGGTCCCTTCTGGCAGTTGCAGATCCAGGGTGAGTTCTGGCTGTTTTCCTTCTATGGCTTTGGCTTCGGGGAGACAGACAGGAATCTCTCCTGGTCCATTGGCTTTTCAGGTAGCAAAAAGGGTTTTCTACTGAGTTGGAGATATGCCAACACATGACCTGCAGTCCACCCCTCTACCTTATCAGATTGAATCCTTGAGCCCATTCGTCCAGCCATGAGTCTACCTGTCCCAAGCGGCTTCCAAGATTTCCCAAGCCTGGAGGAATCCCCTTCTTCCAACGCTTTCCCAGAGTACCCAGCTGAGGAAATCCCTCGGAAGAAGACATGCAAAAGGAGGCAAATTGACTTCCCCATTGGAGTCTTTAACTGAGGACATGGACTTCAATGAGGGTGAAGAATTCCCCCCAATCCCCACCCGATGACATCTCTTTCAGGGACATCCTAGAGATACTGAAGAAGAAAGGTGTGTTGGGTATGACCAGCTTTCTTCCTCTGAAGAGTCTGTACTCTTGGAGGTATTTGGGATGGCCTCATCTATGTCATGTGTGACTGCCCTCCAACGGACACCCTGGCGGATTTGGTATCCCACTGGGCATAGAAGGAACCAGACACTTTCAAGCCATACCCAAGTAACCCAGTAGGTTCCTGTAACCCCCAACAGATAGGAAACATTGGAGTAAGGGTCCAGTAGTTGATGCTGTCATGGTGGTGGCAGCCATTAAGAAAGATTTGGCAGAAGAAACTGCCAATGTCCATCCACCTAACGAGGAGTCTGGAGCATTGGACAGGATTGGGAAGCACATTTACACCTCTGCCACCTTTGCACTGAGGTCGTTGAAGTACTTGGCCCATTTTACCCAGCTTCAGAGAGATGTGATCAGTGAACTCTCAACATCTCTGAGCCCATACCTGTGGAGGAATTTAAGAAAGATTTTGCCAAGGCGACAACTCTGTCTTCCAGTGGGCTGTGATTGCTGGATTAGAAAACATGGTAGCAGACTTAAAGAAGGCTCCCACCCCACAGAGTCCATTCTCCTCTAAAGGAATCGAGGAAGATGAATTGCTTCATGATACATGTCTGTTTCTCCCTGGGCATTTAGCTGTCAGACATGCTACGTTTCCATTGCACTTTACTTGGAGAAAAATCAAGCTCTTTGGAAAAAGTGTCTAAACCAAAACTCTCCATTCAGGCATCCACCCTCTCCACTTTGAGCAGCATGTCTGTGTACCTAACACAGTGGATTGGATGATGTAGCAAGAGTGACAGACAG
This sequence comes from Protopterus annectens, assembly GCF_019279795.1. Classification (NCBI taxonomy): domain Eukaryota; kingdom Metazoa; phylum Chordata; order Ceratodontiformes; family Protopteridae; genus Protopterus; species Protopterus annectens. The sequence continues at coordinate 1,592,115,069 of NC_056733.1, forward strand.
CCAGAGTCACTATGTGCAAGAAAGCCTTGCTCTGCCTTATTACAGGTTTTTTGTAGAATTTTAGGGTGTCCTTTCTAAAAGTGCCCTTTAATGGCTGTAGCTTTGTCTTTGATCGTTCCAGTCACAAGGTGAAAGCTAAACTGGAGTACAGTGTAAAGGAGGAAAAATCTTGGTCAACTGCTGACATTAAATTTTTTCCCCAGGTTGCAGCAGAACCCATGTTAGAAAAGGTTCCATTGTGGCCATTAGCAAACTCAACAGCCAACAAGAAACAATACTGTTGTGATGGTGATGTTAGTTTCTGTGGCAGTAGTTTTCAACCTGGTCAGGTATTTCACAGTGCCCAGTCTGTTGAGGTGGCACCACTAATTTTCATGAGTATTTGCCTGAGCTCTCTTTTCTGGAGATATGCAGGGGGATCCTTCCATGGTATCCTTAGCCAACAATTTAAGTTGTTAGTTCTCAAGGTAAAGGAAGAGGGAAGAAAGCGGACTCAACATCTTAGGGACAAAGGACTGACAGTTTTGCAAGACGTATGGTAGTGGGAAGTACCTAAACAGAACAAACTCTGCTCGTGACTATCTTTATGGAGAATTTATATACTGTACTATTATTTCCCCTTTCTGGATGACATGAAACCCAACAACCAGAAACGAGGCAAATGTAAGATAAAATCAAAAACCCTAATGGGGCAGTTGTCTGAAAGTGGTATAAACCAGCATATGAACGAGCGTTCAGACCGACAATCAAAGATTGCGTTTGGACTGGCGGCAAAGTAGTTCTGAGATGGTACGTCTGGATGCCACATTTGTGCCCTATGCTGTGCGAGAGGAGCATTTATGTGACGTACAGCATACCCTTGATAACCCAAAGTCTTTTGTATACAGGCTGGACGTCCGGCTACATTAGCACTAGAACTGTCAGTTCCTGATAGTGAATCTGGTGCTAAAGTATTTGAAAAAGGAAAATAGTTGCATAGAATATGGCATACATGTACCACTCAAACATAATCCATTCATTGTGGATTCTGCCTAGGCCCAGAGCATGACGAGAACAGCACTGGCACTGTGCTAGTTTCATCCTGAGGTCTTTCAGGTGGAGTGAAAAGTCTCTTCAAGAATACGCTGCTTCAGGGGCACACACCTGGTCCTGTACCACTTAATTTCTTCAAATCTTTTGGTTTTCTAATACCATGACTGAAGTGGACCCCATTCCCAAGTCAAGATATGATTAAAGTTCATGAAATTAGTATTGTTTCGATGTTCTTCTATTCCCATGTTGCAGTATTCAACCTATGGGTTTACTCCTCTTGCTTCACGAACGTCTGGCCAGTATACAAATGTTTTCAGTCACTATATGGTGCGTGGGACATCTGATGTGGCTCAAGGGTCTGTGGGCCATAAAAGTGATGCCCGCATGCACCAGCCCTCAGAACTTCTCATCCTCCAGTTGAAAGTCGGGTGTTCCTCCTTCTACGGCCATCTGATACGAGATATCAGATAAGTTCTTGGTTGGGGAACCTTTCAGTCCTTTTTCTTTCTTGAATGCCTGTTAATGTCATCCAGAAAGGGCAAGTGTAAGTGTGCCATCATATACCCCACAAGGATGCCCACAATTAGTGTTGTTTTTTGTTTGGGATGGTCGCACGATTACAAGGCCTGCTCCATTTGTCAGGCATGTGCCCAAAACATTGTGCAGCCGTCTGCATGCTCTTAACCTGTATTTAGAAGATCAAAGGTTAAAACAAATAATTTTAGGGATGGAGGTTTCCAACGATGTACCCTCTGAAACGCCGAAAAAGAAAGCCAGGACTATACAGCCTACCACTTCTGACTGGCCTTTTGCATCCGAACCTCAGCCTGTGGCCAACGTCTGCCTGGTAGAGGAGTCCAGCTCTGCCGCATCAGATATAGCGGGTACCTCTGCAGATGCCACATAATCCCCCGTAGAGAGCATGTCTGAACAGGCTTTTCTGATGTCATTTTTTCACACCAGGGGGGAACCAGTGCATTCAGTGGGTCCGTCAGATTCCTCCAGTTCCTTACAATCTCCAGATACAAGGCCTTCCGCCCTTCAGACACCCGCCAAGCCTCTAAAAAGAAGCATCTCTCTACTCCCACTGAAAGCATGCCAGACTGGCAGGTTTTCAGCCAAAGTCTGTTTAATGCCTTCATGGCCTTGCATCCTACCTCCTGCGGGGACTGCTAACATCCCTCCACCAATTCTGAGTCCTAGGCCTCAAACTACAGGCCCAGCTATGAGGAAGGAGGAAGATCTCTCTGATTCTTCACCTGAAAATTCACTTTCTTACACTTCCCAGATTTCCTCTCCCTTGGGGTATGATTCCCCAGAGGAAGAATCTGTTGACCCCGACTCCCCAGCTGAGGATTTAAGCTTTGGGGAAACTATTGCCAAGATGTAGGAGCATTTTAAGTGGGAGTCCTCTGAAATTACTGCAGTCCAAAAAAGATATTATGACCTCATTCAAATGGATTCCCCAAACCCTTCTTCTGTTCCTGCAATTCTACCTCCCTTCCTGGATGTCTTCTCAGCATCCTTAAATCCTGACTCACAACCTCCTGCTCCATGCAGACCTGATAGAGTTTACAAAGTCCATGAGACTGCCAAGTATCTACTTAAATGTCCTCCAGCAGACCCTGCCACCATCTCCATTTCCACAGATAAGGCATCAAAACTTTTACCCACCGCCGTTATCCTTCCTGCTGACAAAGACAGCAAAACCATGGAGCATTTGGATAAGAAGATCTACACTTCTGCTACCCTAGCCTTCAGGGCTACAAACTACCAGACACACATGGCTAAATATGCCTCATCTTTGCTGGACAAAGCCGATGCACCAAATTGTGCTGCCAGAGCTTCACTGTCTTCCCTTCTAGCTCTCACCTCCCTGGTTACCAGGCACTTAAAGTACCGTTACAATGCTGCTGAAGCCTCTGCAAGATCAGCAGCATCAGCTTCTGCCTTAAGAAGGTACTCCTGGCTCTGACTTCAGCCCCTTCCAGATGACTTTAGGGCAAAGCTGATTGATGCCCCCTGGACAATACAGCCTTGTTTGGTGGAAAAGTGACAGATTGTTTGTCACTTCAGCAAAAGGGGCAATAAATGCAAGATTGGAAACACCTGCTAGTCTCCCCTATCCCAAAATTTCAGAGGAACTACCCAGCTAAAACAGTTCATTAGGAAGCATTCTCACTCTACTGCTCCCTCAAGGTCTAGGAAGCCTACCAGAAAGCAACCACCTCCAGCTAGAGCTACACCTTCCTCTATAGAGCCAGAGGTCACCCTTTCAAGTCACAGCAGGTAGCATTTGACTAACTGCCAACCTTACTACCATTTCCTCCTCCCTCTCTCCCTCTGTCAGTAAGCCTCTCTCACTGCCTCCCTGTATGGAGATCCATCACCTTGGACAATTGGGTCCTTTCAATCCTCCAAAATGGCTATTTCATGACCTGGCTTATACCCCCAGATCGAAAAGGCATCTCACAACCTCCAAGACAACAGCTACATCTCCTGCATCCAGGCACCATCGACCTTGTGCCACTAGCTGTAAAAGGAAGAGGTTTCTACTCAAGGATTTTCCTTGTTCCAAGAAAAAACGGCCCTTGGAGACCAATTCTGGATCTCTCCTGTCTCGACCAATTCCTAAAAGTTCCAAGCTTCAGAATGTTAACCTTACCAATCCTTTTTCCCCATGTTCTACGTGTTTCACTGTTGCAGTCATTACATTTGGGTAATCTGCTGGCAGGTTACCCTCAGTCGGCCTGAGTAACAAAGTCTTGGGTCCTGCATCGGTTGCTGTCTCCTCTTCCATGATGTCAGGTCGTCAGGGGTATAAAACATGCAGCCAACGCCATTTTAATCCGTCTTTTTTGCCGCGCGGTGCCCGAAGCAGAAGCAGATCGCAAGTGCCGGTTGGCCGACTCCTGAAATTTTTGTTTTCGAGTTTCAGAACCAAAGTCTTCAAATTAAAGCTAAGTAACCCTTGGGGAAACTTCTTCTTGCTCCTTACCGATGTCAGTAAAAGTTAACAATTGTATTACTTGTGAGAAGCAAATACCTCATAAGGATTTTCATTTGTACTGTATTCCTTGCCTAGGCCCTGATCATAATGTGCCTTGCTGTCAGTTTTGTGCTAAATTTAACCAACGCACTATTAAGCGTCGGTATATTTTTGCTTCTAAATACTTTGGTTCAAGATTTAACTAACCTGAAATGTCATTGGTTAGCAATCCGACTACCGGAATTCACAAAAATGCAAAGAAAAAGAGACAGACCATTGAGGTCCAAAACAGACAAAGCTTCTAAGCCAGTTGCCAGTTCGCCGTTACTCAGTGAGGCGCTTGCGCAGCCCTTGATGCCTGCTACTTTTGAGTCGCAGGCCTCTACAGAGACCCATTCAGAGTCCGGTATGCCACGAGATTCTTCAAGTATTGAACCCGTGGATGTCTCTCCCTTGGATGGGTCCGGAGCCGCTGAGCAGGCACCGGCTTCTGAGGGTGTTTTCAGGCCTAAAGATTTGTATATTAAACCGACACCATCATCAGAAACAACGCCAAAACCAACTACTATGTCTAAAAAACCGACGCATGAGCCACGTGCTCAGGCCCCTGTGCCTAAAAAAACAAATTATCAAAATGGCTGAGGATTTAATTACCTTGATCAGGAGTTCCCAACCCCCTCCTGCTAAGAGGCCTAGGCAAGGCACTGATTATGAATCTTCAGAAAAGGAATCAGAAGAAATGGAAATCTGATCTGATCAGGAGTTTTCTATTCCCCCTTATGAGGACTCTGATGCAGAAGAATCCATCTCTTCTGCTTCTCCTCCTGAGGTTTTTTCTTTTGGAGAGACTTTGCATACCTTAAGGGAACATTTTCATAGGTTCATAGGTAGGTACTAGGCTATTGGCCCTAGGGCCTATACAAGCCTAGCCAAAAAGGTACCCTGTCTTTCGCCACCCAAGAAAATTGTTTTCCTGTGCCCCTGTCAAGCAGAACCACAGAAGTGATCCCCGGGGTGAATTTCCTATTACCCATCCAATCTTAATTTTTCTTGAAGAGTGTTAATGAGGAGCTCTGTTTGACATAAGTAGTCTGTTCCAGAGTATGGGAAGTCTCTGGGATAGGAATCTATCCCTCCAGCATGTTCTGTTTATTGTGGTGACAAGGTTTAGGTCCCTAGAGAGCGTGTACCTCGGAGGGATTGGGATTTCTTTAAGTGGAGCATGTCCAACAGCTCTGGGTTTGACATAGCTTTGTATGTTAGGCAGAGATCACCTCTGAGTAGGCGATATGCGATGGAGTAAAGCTGGAGTTTTTTTGAGACTGTCTTCGTAAGGCATCTGTTTGAGGCCAGTAATCCTCTGTGATGTATTTTTGTGGCCTTTCCAGTTGTTGTAGATGACTTGAGGTACATACCAAAAGGGGCGTTGTACTTTATAATGGGTCTAATGGGTGATGGGTAGAGGGGAACAGTGACCTCTTTTTTTCTGGATGAGAAACCTTTTGTGATGAGGTGTGCCACGTAGAAGGATTTCCTGACCACTGTGGCGATGTGATTATCAAAGGAGAGACTGCTGTCCACCTGTGTCCCAAGGTCTCTTATCAAACTTTCGATGTTAAGTAGACTACCGCCTATGTGGTAGTTCATGGGTACAGAGTTTTTACCAAAGGGGATGACAATGCACTTTTTGGCATTGAGCTTGAGACCATGTCTTTGACACCAGGCATCTGTCTCAGTAAGTCCCTTTTGCAGGATGTCCACATCGTTAGGAGTTTCGATTATGGCTCCTAGTTTGCAGTCATCTGCGAATTTAGTTAGCCAAAGACCTTCTGTGTTAGCCTGTACGTCAGAGAAGTAGATACCAAACCGGAGAGGACCCAGGACTGAACCCTGTGGTACTCCACTTGTAACTGGTCTGAAGTCTGATTTGGAGTCTGCTACTTTACGCTGTGGGTTCTGTCAGTAAGCCAGTTGGCAACCCATCTTGTGACATAGGGATTTATACCCAGTTTAGTGAGTTTATCTATAATTCCAGAGTGGGGGATGGTGTCGAACGCCTTGGCGAGATCTAGATAGGCTGTGTGAACCACCTTACCCTCATCTATGGCTTTGGTGACTACTTCAAAGAAGTCTATCAGGTGTAGGAGACATGATCTGCCTTTTACAAACCCAAATTGTGTGGTGTCCAGAGTTTGGAGATCTCCAATGTCTTTGTTTATGAGTTCCATGATGATATGTTCCATGGCCTTGCAGACGAGGCTCGTCAGGCTAATGGGGTGGTAGTTCCCGGGATCTGTTGTGCCCCCCCACCCTTTGTGGAGTGGGATAACTGTTGCTGTGCGCCATTCAATAGGCACAAAGCCTGAGGTGAGGCTATGATTGAACATGGTACTTAGGTGGGGTGCCAGTTCATTCTGTAGTTCATGTAGAAGGCAGCCTGGGATGTTGTCAGGTCCCATGGATGCTGTGTTCTTGGCTTTGGAGAGTGAGGTTTTTACCTGTGCAGCCATGATTACAGGAACTTTGCATTCTTCCGGTATAAAGATGGGCCCTTTAGGGGGTGGGGGGTAAAGTTAGCACTGAACCTATGTGCCAGGATGTTGGCAATATCAGTTGGTTCTGTATATTTAGTGTTATTGTGCTGTAACTCAGAGCAGATCTGAGTGTTGCCATTGAGATTTTTGACATAGCTATAGAATGCTTTGTGGTTGTCTTTAGAGTCAGTGGCAATTTTGTTTTCATAACTAGCTTTAGAGGATTTTGAGGGATCTCAGCTACTTACTGAGGCTGAACAGGGAGTTCCTCTAATCGTGGGATTTTACTCTTTTTTTTTTTTTTGCAACAGTTCTTTCTTCTGTTGTAGAGTTTGTTTATGGCAGAAGACCACCAGATTGGCTTCCTTTTTTTGGAGGATAGCATTTTGATTCTGTTAGGGATAGCACGATCCATGCACTCGTGTAAGTGCTTATAAAGTGCATTTGTGTAGGATTCAGCAGTCGTACCTCTATTGTCCATCTGCATAGGTGTCGTGAAGTTTGCCACTTCTGTCTTAAGAAGCGTGAAGTTGGCTTTGGAGAAATTATTTACGGTTGTTTTCCTAATGGGGGGTGGGAGCGGGATGTGGATGTCTAGGGTGATTAGCTTGTGGTCGGATCTGACCAACGAGGAGCTGACCTCTGGTGTGGAACACCGGTCACCCATGTTGGGGATGACCAGGTCTAGGATATTGCTGCCCCTGATGGGGGTGTGGATGAGTTGATCCAAGGCGTTGGAATTGATGATTTCCAGAAAACGTTGAGCAAAAGTGTTGTCTTTTCTTGGTACCAGGAAAAGTCTTGAATAAAAACCTTGTCCTTTTTCCTTTTCTGGTACTGGTTGAATAGCCCCCATATCCATGAGGGACATGACTTGTTTCTGGGCCTCTATCCACTGATTTTGGAGGCAGATCCATTTGGAATTGGCAACGTGTGGAAATTAAATCACAACTGATACCCTCTCAATTACATTCCTGGGTGCAAGCTTGAATACAACTGCCCAGATGGCTTACCTCACGCCAGACAAACAAATTCAATTGATAACATACTTCAAACAAGTGGCAACAAAAAACCCAGCTATCTGCAAAACAAATTCTGCAGGCTTTGGGGTTCATGGCATCCTGCATTCTTCTAATTCCATATGCAAGACTGCATATGAGGAAACTTCAATGGTACCTAAAAAGCTTATGGAGTCAGCATTGTCACAGCCTGGAAAAAATAATTCCTGTCATTCCTTGCCTGCAACAGGAGTTCCTTTGGTGGGCAGAGGCATGTCACCAAAACAAGGGACTATCATTCATTCTACCCCCTGCCACCCAGACCCTGACTACAGATGCATCAGACTATGCTTGGGGGGCTCATCTGTCGGGGAGATGCATTCAGGGCAAATGGAGCCCAAATCAAATGCACCTACATATCAACCATAAAGAAATGCTAGCTGTACAGAATGCTCTGACAGCCCTCAAGGACTTCCTTCATCCAGGACAACTACTGATAAAGATGGACAACACCACAGTTATGTGGTACATAAACAAGCAGAGGGGTACCCACTCCTTCCCCCTTTGCAGACTAGCCATGGCCTTGTGGAACACAGCCTTGACTTGCCAAATAAATCTTCAAGCTCAATTTCTGCCAGGAAAGCAAAATACTCTGGCAGACAACCTAAGCAGAAATCTTATGGACCCACATGAATGGAGACTGGATCCACAAATCATCAGCATGTTGACACGAAAATGGGAGAGCCCAGACATAGATCTATTTGCCTCTCCCCAAAACTACCAGTTGGACAAATTCTGCACATCTGAAGAAATCTTTGTATTTAACAAGACGAAAAGCGCTTCATGTTTATCGTGTATTTTTTTAGTAAAAGTTTACAGAGTGAATTTACTTTGTCCTCTGCCTTTTGTTTGCCATTCTTTGGTTTTTGGACTTTTGAGAAGTTTGTTTTGTTTGCCTATTTTACTGGGGCCACCATTGTTAACTTTTCATCTTTTGGTTTCAATTTGCTTATTGTAAGATTAGGTTTCAATTAGATTTGATTCAGTAATCTGTGACATGTACCTCCACTGCACACAATGAAAACTTCTTAACTGAACTACAGTGTATACATACGTTTATTCTGAAAGGTACAAGAAGATTTGGCACATAAAGGAGAGACTGGCACCTGTTCAGTACAGTTCTGGGTAGTTAAAAGATACATTCATTCCAGTTTATTCCATTATTCTATAGTTCTTTCAATTCTTGCGCCTGTCATTAACCATTCCTGCTTCAAATCCTGATTGACACAGGGTTGTTTCAGGAGATATCTGTACTTGCCACAGTATTTATGCCTTTTCCATATTTTTTCCTTCTCATCTGATCCTTTTCCTTATATTCTTTTGTTTTTTGGCAGTTCAGTTGCTGCCTGATTTTTGTCTACTTGTAGTTTAATTTCCATTCCTGCTTGACATCTGTATGCTTTTGGTTAACTAAGCTGGGAATTCATTTTAGACTTTTCTCCTCATGTTTTAAATCTTTCACTATGTTTGGATTTGGTGAGGCCAACAGAGACTGTATGCAGTCCCACAACTCCAGATCTGTTCATGCAGTCAATTTTGAGGAGGGGCAAACAATGCTTTGTATATATCACTTGATAAGCATGAAGCATTTTTCTTATTTTCCTATTCAACTGATCCACTACCTTTTGGGGCCAGTCAGTCATTCCAAAACTGTAAGTTAGAACAGGAAAAGCAAATCAGTTTATAGTTTGAACTTTATTCCCAGATGCAAGGCAGTTTTCCATATTGGTTTAAGTATTCCTTCCCGAGTTTTATTTGCATTTGTGTTCGTTGTATTAACAGTCCTTCAGTTTCCAAATATTAACACTCCCTCCTGCTCAAGGTCTTGTCATATTCCAGTCCCAGATTGATATTTTCTTAGTGCTACAGCTTTCTTTAAATGTTGCTTTTGCACGTTTATCAAGGCCAGATTATAATCTTGTATTGTGAGAAAAGTTTGCACTATTTGCAGTTGTGCTTTCAGCTCATCCAGTGAACAGTTTTAAGTTGTCCACAAAAAGTAAACGAGAGGCCTGTAAACAATGTTGTTTCCTGGGAGCCAAGTTGTAACCATGACCTAATCTTTTAAATAAACAGCTTAATGAGTTAAGGGCAAGACAGAAAAGCAGCAGTGAGGAAGAATTAACCTGGAGTTATTCCCCTTTGAATTTTTATCCTTTGGATAATTGTCCTTTGTCATGACTTAGTTGCAGAGTGGTTTGCTACTGTTTCATGGTCGCTGTAATATAATTGATCAATGTGGGATGCCTCTTGTACATCGATGAGCATTCCTTTATCCATGAGTGTGGGATGCTGTCAAATGTTTTTTTTGTAATATACCCATCCCATACTTGGATTTTTCCCCTTTTTACAATTCTCTCATGATGTTTATTTAGCAACAAATACTCCTTTGTTCCATATGACTTTATTTTGTTATCCTTTTTTTCGTTTGCTGTTATTTTTTTTCTAAATAACTACAAACTGTCAGATTCAGTTCCAGTATATAGTTTGTATATCATTGGGAGGGAAGTTCTGTAGTTTATCGGATGGTTTGCAGGTTCACTGTCTTAAGCAGAAGTATTGTTTTTCTTGTTAATCAAGTTGGTGTCCATTCAGGATGTGCGTATAAGTCATTTTTACTCCGAACTAAATTTTTGTGCAAAGACTATAATACTTTGGCTAAAAGTTAGGTACTGCAACTGGAACCGGGGTTTTCCATTTAGGAACTTTTCTTACTTTTTTCCAATTTCTTGGCCATTACTTTAGCCCATTTCATATCCTCTGCATTAGAACTCCTTACTGATGTCCTTCATGGATGCATCTGCAGTCATAACAACTGGGTTGTCCTGTCGTCAGGCAGCCCTTCGGTCGGCCGGATTCCAAAGTCCGGGTCCAGCTTCGGCTGATGTCGCACTTCACCCGACATCATCTCTGCTGGTCTTCGGGTATAAAGGCATCAGCCGACGCCATTTTCTCCAGTCTTTCTTGCCGCGTGGCGCCCGAAGCAGAAGCTGTTCGCAAGTGCCGGTCGGTCAGATCCAGAGATTACTACTACCGAATACTCCTTCGAAGACTTCTAAAAGCTAAGTACCCCGTTGGGGACTCTTTCTTGCCTCAGCCGATGTCAGAAAAAGTCAATAACTGTTTAACTTGTGGGAAACAAATACCTCATAAAGATTTCCACTCTTACTGTTTGCCTTGTTTAGGCCCAGACCACGACGTAGCAGCCTGTTCGGCCTGTGCTTCTTTCAACCGACGAACGCTTAGACGCCGGTCGGAGTTTGCTGATCATGTTTTCGGCTCTGAATTTCCGTACATTATGCCGCCGGATCCTCCGACTACCCAAATTATTAAAAACGCAAAGAGAAAGACCGACACTCGCGGTCCGCGGTTTCGGCTGAAACCACGGTTAAGCAAACCGCGAGTGTCTCGGTTTCGGCCGAAACCAAGAAAACTGATCAGAGTACAGCGAATCAATGACTACTACTGAGGTTCCGGTTACCTTACTTGAATCGGCCTCAGAAATTTTACCTACTACAGTGGTTACTAGTGACTTATCAGACACCATCCCTTTGGATGTCTCTACCCCAGCACGTGGTGCTGCTAGGCCTCCTGCAGCCATGTCTATTAAGGCCTTCGCCAGGGCTAAAGCAGCCAAATCTACTAAGTCAGTGCCTGTTAAACCCCCCTCAACCAGGCCCACTTCTAGTTCACAAATGCTTACTCTGGCAGAAGATTTAATATCCTTAATTAGGGGATCTCAATCTCACCCAGACAGGGCCTCTCAGCCCCAGAAAGAGACCTAGAGCAGAGCCCCTCAAGCCTGTGTCCTCTGATGATTCTGCGGAAGACTCAGATATTACAGACCAGCCAGAGGCTCCTTTCTCCAATTTTGAGGACTCAGATGCTAAAGAATCCATTCCAGCTGCTTCCCCACCAGAAGAATTCTCCTTTGGGGAAACCTTACATGCCATGAGAGAACATTTCCAATGGCAGGAACAGGATTTTCAGACTCCAGAAAAAGACTTAGGACTTTTCTGCACCTACCACAACACAGGCCCTTAGCTATACCTCCTGTCCTCTCTGTTGTGGACGATGCATTTAATGATGTTTGCACTGCACCAGATTCTTTACCTCCAGCACCTGCCAAACCAGATAGATTTTACAGGGTGCCAGACACTCATCATCACCTATACAAGGCCCCTCTTGCAGACCCGAAACTATATCCCAGGGCCCTAAGGCAGTAGCCTCAACCACAGCAAAAAACCCTATTCCTTCTGAAAGGGAAGCCAGGTCTTTAGACAGATGGGGCAAAAAGGTTTACACCTCTGCTACTCTCTTAGCTAGAGCTTTAAACTGTCAGTTTCACATGATACAATACCAAGAGTTTATGCTTGATCAGTTAACTAAAAAGCTATCCTCTGATGACTCTATAGATAAGAAAAATCTATTAGAAATGGTAAATAACATACAACAGGTTAGTAACCATTCCTTAAAATGTGGCTATGATGCACTGGAGGCTTCATTTAGATCAGCCATGACTGGCACAGTGATAAGAAGACATGCATGGCTGAAGGAACAAGTTTTACCGGATCATGTTAAAGCTAAGTTATTAGATGCTCCTATGGATAAGACCAGTTTGTTTGGTACACCTGCCCAGCAGGTAATGAAGAAAATGGAAGAAAAGGCAAAATCTGTACAAACGGTTAAAGATTTCTTGCAGGTTCAGCCCCCAAGGTTCAGCAGGAACTGGCCTGCCAAAAATTGGTCCTTTCCTGACTCCACAAGATCCCAAAGGGGCAGGAATAGACGTTCCAGAGGCAGAAATCAATCCAGAGGGTGTGCCTACAGAGGACGACAGTGGCAAGGTAATAACAGAGCCACAGGCACAGCCACTACCACTACAACAGGGCAATCACAGTGACTTGATTCTAACTCCGCCTACCAGGGAACAAATAGCAGCACCCTTAGGCGGAAAATTAACCTTATTTTCAAAGAACTGGCACTATATCACAAAAGACAAGTGGATTTTGCAAACCATAGACCAAGGTTACCGGTTCCACTTCCACACTATACCAGTCAAAAGAGGAATGCCAAACCTACCTCCAAATCAAAAAACAGAAGCTCTACAGCAGATAATGCAATTAACAAAGATGAGAGCTGTGGAAAGAGTACCAATAACAGAACAAGGCAAAGGATTCTACTCCAGACTATTCCTAGTTCCAAGAAAGGAAAAAGTTGGAGACCTATTCTCGATCTGTCCACCTTAAACACATACATCATTGTCCCAAAATTCAAGATGCTGACCCTACAGCAACTTCTTCCCATGCTGGGCAAGGAGTGTTGGCTGGTAACTCTAGATCTCAAGGAGGCATACCTGCATGTCCCCATTCGACCAATTTGCAGAAGATACCTCAGATTTCTTGCAGGATCAGAGCACTATCAATTCTCAGCATTGCCCTTTGGCTTATCTACTGCGCCCAGAGTATTCACAAAATGCCTGGCATCAGTAATCGCCCACTGCAGACTACAGGGAATCCAAATTTATCCATACCTGGACGACTGCCTGCTACAAGGGGACAACAAAAGCAAGCTGACAACAGATTTACAAAGGGTCATTTACTTGCTACAAGCACTGGGATACACAGTCAATTTGCAAAAATCAAGGCTGATTCCATCCCAAACAAGGACATTCTTGGGCACAGAATTGGACACAGTAAAACAAATGGCATTCCTAACTGCAGAAAAACAAAAAGATCTCCCTCTTTACTTCTTGGCACTAACAAACCACAGCAAGCTAACAGCAAGAAAAGTTCTGCAGGCCTTGGGCTTCATGGCATCATGCATAATCTTGGTTCCACCTGCCAGACTGCATATGAGAAAACTACAGTGGTACCTAAAGAATTTATGGTCCCAACACAGGCACAGCCTAGAAGCAGAAATTCCACTAATTCCATGCCTAAAACAGGAGTTCCTATGGTGGGCTCAAGCATTCCAGTCAAACCCAGGCTTACCCTTTCACAAATATCAAGCAAGCCAAACCATCACAACAGACGCCTCAGACCTAGGATGGGGGGCTCACATGCTGGACAAATGCGTGCAAGGATTGTGGACGCAGGACCAACTTCACCTGCACATCAACCTAAAAGAAATGCTGGCAGTAAAACTGGCAATCTAAAAATTCAGACCATTTCTCAAAGAAGGCCATTTGATGATAAGGACAGACAACACCACAGTCATGTGGTACATCAACAAACAGGGAGGCACTCATTCATACCCCTATGCAGAATGACTTTGGACCTTTGGAACCTGGCACTCAGCTACAACATCCAGTTACAGGCAATGTTTGTACCGGGAAAGGAGAACACTCTAGCAGACATGTTAAGCAGAACCACCTCGGATGCTCACGAATGGATGCTACACCGGACATCTTCAAGACCATCGCAAAGAAATGGGGAATGCCACAGATAGATCTATTCGCTTCCCTCTCAACCACCAGCTCAAAAATTCTGCACAAGGACATTCCATCCACTTGCATCGAAAGTGGATTCGCTCTCCTTCAGCTGGAAAGGCCTGACAGCATATGCATTCCCACCTCTTCCCTTGATACACAAGGTATTACTAAAAATCAAGGAGGAACGTCCAAGGATAATCCTGATAGCTCCAAACTGGCCAAGACAACACTGGTACCCATTGCTGAGGAGCATGTCTCGGGACAAAATGTGGTCAATACCCTGATGCCTTTGATGTTAACTCAGAACAACTACAGCATCATGCATCCAAACCTAAAACGTTGCAGCTGACTGCATGGCACATCACATAGCAGCAACTATTCCAGATCTCTCCCAAAGGGTTAAAGACATTATCCTTGAAGCCCGCAGGCCTTCAACAAGAAGGAACTATGCAGGGAAATGGAAAAGGTTTGTCATTTGGAGTGCTGAAAGAGGGAAGGATGTGTCGAATATAGATATGGCTAACATTCTGGAGTACTTGGCAGAGCTACTACATACAGGCCTGTCCTATTCCTCCATCAAGATACATGCATCAGCTATTTCAGCAGAATACAGCTTTGATCCACCTGTCTTCTCACATCCTCTACTCAGGCAGTTCCTCAGAGGGATCAAGAATGTAAAACCTCCTAGGAAACCACCACTGCCAGCTTGGGATTTGAACTTTGTGCTAGAAAAATTGACACTCGCACCTTTTGAACCAGCAGCAACAGCAGACCTACAGCATCTTTCATGGAAAACTGCTTTCCTACTGGCAGTAACCTCAGCAAGGAGGGTTTCTGAACTTCAGGCCCTAATGGCAGTACAACCCTTCCTAATCTTCCACCAAGACAGAGTGTCCATGAGGACTAATCCTACATTTATGCCTAAGGTGGTATCCAGAGTGTCCCTAAACCAGGCAATCCACCTACCTACCTTCTTCCCCAACCCACAAAACAGAGGGGAAAGAATGCTGCATACCTTGGATGTACACAGACAGCTACGCTACTACCTGGACAGAACAAAAAGTAACAGAAAAACTGACCAGCTTTTTGTAGCCTATGCAACAGGAAGGGAAGGAAAAGCAATTTCCAAACAGACAATCTCCAAATGGATAGGAAATTGCATACGATTCTGTTACTCCTTCCATGGAAAACCAATTCCACAGAACATACGACCTCATTCTACAAGAGCAACAGCCACTACCACAGCCTTCTTACGAGGAGTGGCAACCAAGGACATTATTGAGGCGGCTACTTGGACCTCCGTGCATACATTTGCCAAGCATTATAATTTACCTCTGTATTCCAGATCCCGAGCAGGGTTTGCCACTGCTGTACTGCAAGGGATCCTAACCACACCATAATCTATTCTTCCTCCTCCCTAGTTGGCTATGGTATTCTACCCAGTTGTTATGACTGCAGATGCATCCATGAAGGACATAGTACAGTTTTGTACCTACCATAAATGTAGATGTCCGAACTGGATAGCATCTGCAGTCAGGATTACCCTCCCTCCTTCCCCTGTGGTACTCCTAGGGTATTTACCCTCCTAATAGCTAGCTGGGGGGGGTCTCTTATGGTGTATTTGTTTGTATATATGTACATACATGCTTATTTTTTGTGTTTGCCTTCTATCCTTTGGGAAACATTGGCATTTTTACCCAAAATTTAGCCTTCCAAGAGGGCAACTGGCATCTGGGGCAAGAAACACTGAAGAAAATGGCGTCGGCTGATGCCTTTATACCCGAAGACCAGCAGAGATGACGTCGGGTGAAGTGCGACATCAGCCGAAGCCGGACCCGGACTTTGGAATCCGGCCGACCGAAGGGCTGCCTGACGACAGGACAACCCAGTTGTTATGACTGCAGATGCTATCCAGTTCGGACATCTACATTTATGGTAGGTACAAAACTGTACTTTTCTTTTTCTATCTGTTCAGCAGCTTTATTATGTTCCAAGGAGTCTTCACAAATATTTTTACAAAATGTGTCTCCTTTTTGGTGGTGGGGGTTCTATTCCTTTTTGCTTTGTTTCCATTTGCTCTATAAAACTTTTTGGGGTCATCAGTGAATTGCTTATTTTGGACTGTTTCCTTTGTATTTATCTGCATATCTAAGTTTGTCTGCCTGTAGTGATATTTTCAGTGTTTTGTTTTTAAATATTGTATGAAAGATCCTGGTCTTTTTCAATATTGTGCATTGTCTACTGTGTCTATCTTTAAGTAATTTTGATGATCTTATTCCTCTTCTGATGTTCTTCTAATTTCACTGTTGCAGTCATCACCTGTGGGTTATAACCCTGCTGTGGTAACCCTTGGCCTGCCCGAGTACCAGAGTCAATGTTTTTCTGTGTCGGCTGCTGCCACTTGCTGACTGACGTCAAGTCGTCAGTGCTACAAAGGAAGGCATCTGACGCCATTACATCAGCCTTTCTTGCTGTGGAGCCCGTAGCAGAGGCAAGTGTTCTGGTTGGTCGCTGCCAGAGTTTGAATTACAGCTGAAAACCTCTAAAGCGAAGTACCCCGTTGGGGATCCTTTTTTCTTGCACTAACCGATGTCCGAAAAAGTTAACAATTGTCTCGCCTGTGGAAAGCAAATCCCACACAGAGACTTCCATTCATACTGCGTCACTTGTTTAGGCCCGGACCACAACGTCCCCTGTTGCCGGTTCTGTGCCCTCTTTAACACGAGAACCATTCATCGTAGAGCTCTTATTGTAGCCATGTATTTTCATCTTCCATCTTCGCTTTCTGAAATGGCATCCATCAGCCAACAATCTGTAGACATTCTGAAAAAATGTAAGGATAAAGATAGAGACAGACCATGCAAGGCTAAGCTTTCCGACTACTCTACCGCTAAGCAGGTAGTCAGTTGTCTGGAATTCACTGAGGCGCCTTCGCAGCCCCTGATGTCCAATTGGATACCTTCGCAGGCCTCTACCGAGACCCTTTGAGTCCAGTGTGCCACAGAAATCTTCTTAGTCTTCCAAGCCTTTGGTTGTCTCTGCCTTGGTTGGGTCCGGTGCTACGACGCAGGCACCGGCTTCCAAGGAGGTTTTTCACACTACCGAATCTAGACAAAAACCTATGTCTTATCTGACTACCATTTCTTTCAGACTGATGGATACTCTTAGGCCTAGAAGCAAGGCTAGCCACCATTTTAGTCCTGCTCCACCACCCCAAGCTCATATGCTTAAAATGGCGGAGGATCTTATCACCCTTATCAGGGGTAGTCAGGCTACAACTTCTAAAAGGAAAGGAGACCTTTCTCCTGAAATACTGACAGAACAGGATTCTGAGAAGTCTGATTATTCAGATTTTGAAGAGGAACAACAACCTCTGACTGCTTATGTGGATTCAGATGCAGAGGAATCCATTCCTTCTGCCTCCCCACCAGAAGATCTTTCCTTTGGGCAAACCCTTTACACCCTCAGGGAACATTTGCACTGGGAATCTCAGGACTTCCCTCAGTCTAAGAAAAGACTAAGAGTTTCTAGACCTGTCCCAGCACAAACCTTTGGCCATTCCTCCAATCTTAGAGTTGGTGGATGATGTCTCCCATGAATCCAGCTTAGCTCCTGCTCCCAGACAATCTAACTGGTATTAGAGTTCCAGATTCTCACAAGTACCTGTACAGAAATCCTGCTGCAGACCCAGAGGTCATTACACAGGGACCAAAAGGAGCTAAGGCTAGTTCTGCAAATAATCCTGTTCCTTCTTACAAAGACTCCAGAGCTCTGAACAGATGGGGTAGAAAAGTATACACCTCTGAAACCTTAGCTAGCAGAGCACTCAACTGTCAGTTCCACATGTTAAAATATCAACAATACACTTTGGAACTATTAAAACAAAAGATTTCAACCTTTCCTGAATGTGCCAATTCGAAAGAGTTAGCAGATTTACTGCACTCTACTTGTCACGTGGCCACACACTCAGTACACTGTGGATATGACGCCTTAGAAGCCTCAAGCAGGGCAGCAGTGTCAGGATCTGTCATTAAGAGACATGCATGGTTGAAGGAATAACCTCTTCCTGATCATGTCGGATCTAAATTACTTGATGCACCCTTGGATAAGGACTGCTTGTTTGGAGTAAAAGCAGAAGAGATGCTTAAAAAGATGATAGACAAAGCAAAATATATGCAAACAGTAAAAGATTTCTTTCAGGTACAACCTACTAGGTTCAGCAGGAATTTTCCCTCAAAGCACTGGTCCTTTCCTGCACCTAGCAGACAAGGGCAAGGTAAGCCCCACAGGAACAGACCACCCAGACTCCTATCCCAGGGTCAGCAGAGAACCAAACAGTGGACCACTTCTGCTCCAAAGGCAGGGAGCTCTAAGCCGTCCCTCTATGGAAAAAACACTCAATGACTCCCTCTCCCCCCTCTGCCCTCTTTTCACTCACCAATAAACTAGGAAGAAGGCTCTCCCTCTGCAAAGAAAATTAGCTTTCTGTAACAAAGGACCAATGGATCTTTCAGACCATTTTTCAGGGATACAAATTCACCTTCAACAAGCTCCCAATTCCAAGGGGGTATCCAGACTTACCCCCAAATCAGTGGGCAGAGGCATTGAAACCAGTCCAAACTCTCATATCCCAAGGGGCAGTAGAACCTGTCCCCTCAGATCAAACAGGCAAGGCTTTTATTCCAGACTATTCCTTGTTCCCAGAAAAGAGGGCACTTGGCACCCCATCCTGGATCTTTCCATTCTGAACACCTCCCTTGTGGTCCCCAAATTCAAAATGCTAACTTTGCAGTAGCTGCTGCCTCTGCTGACAAAAATGCCTGGTTAGTTACCCTAGATCTAAAAGATGCCTAACTCCACATCCCCATAAAGGAATCCTGCAGGAAATTCCTTCACTTCAGAGCAGGCTCACAACACTTTCAGTTCTTTGCGCTACCCTTTGGCTTATCTACTGCTCCCAGGGTATTCACCAAATGCTTAGCCCCGGCCATAGCCTTTTGCAGACAGAAAAATATACAGATTTACCCTTATCTGGACAACTGCCTCATTCAGGCAGATTGCAAAGAAAAGCTCCTCAAGGACCTCCTCTTTGTCAAAACCCTCCTAACCTCCTTAGGGTACACTATCTACAAGAGGAAATCAAAGCAAACACCCTCCAGGAAGATCATTTTCTTGGGAGCACTGCTGGACACAGCATCCCAAATGGCCTTCCTATCCCCAGAAAAGCAGCGCTTCTTGCCTCTCTATTTTATCAGCTGGCTTCCAGAAGTCACCTCACTGTGAGGAAGTTCCTGCAAGCCTTTGGGTACATGGCATCTTGCATCCTTCTAATTCCTCTGACCAGGCTTCACATGAGAAAACTTCAGTGGTACCTCTCTCCCTCAGATCCCCTGTATAAGGGCCGAGTTTCTCTGGCAAGCAGGGGCCTGTGCCCAGAGCAAGGGTCTTTCCTTCACCCTCCACCCAACCGAGCAGACCATTACCACCGACGCCTCAGACATTGCTTGGGGCCCTCACCTAGAAGGCAGGTGCACCCAATGTCATTGGGATGCCCAGCACCTTCCCTTACACATCAACCAGAAGGAAGTGATGGCAGTACAAAAGGCTCTGATATCAAAATAGACAACACCACAGTAATGTGGTACATCAGCAAACAGGGAGAGACCCAATGGTATCCTCTGTGAAGGCTAGCCATGAACCTCTGGCTGACCACCTCTTCCATGGGATTACACCTAATAGCCTGATACCTACCAGGGATCAACAACACCCTGGCAGACCCCTTAAGCAGAAACTTACTGGACCTCCACGAATGGCAGCTCCACAGAAATTTTTTTTTTTTTACAAATCACTTAGGTGTGGGGGACTCTGGAGGTGGATCTGTTTGCTTCGCATCTCACCCATCAGCTGAAAGAATTCTGTACCTAGTGTGGAAGGTGGATGCCTTGAACTTCCCCTGGAACACCATCTTTGTGTATGCATTCCCACCTCTTCTGTTATTCCCAAGGTACTGATCAAACTAAGGGAGGAGAGACCAAAGGCCATCTTCATTGCTCTAGATTGGCCCAGACAACATTGGGTACCCCTTACTGCGCAGCCTGACCTTACAGCCTTCCAGGCAGCTTCCCCTGATCTCACACCTCTTGACTCAAGTGGGGGGGGGGGATGCTGCACCGAGACTTGCAAACTCTCAGACTATCAGCATGGCTAATACTCTAAAGGCAAACAAGGGGCCTCTGTTAAGCAAACAGATCCTAGACATTATCACAGAGGCCAGAAGGACCATCACCAGAAAATCTTGTGCAGGAAAATGGAAAAGATTCTGCTCCTGGAGCCAGTCCAGAGGGGGCAATACCTCACAACCTTCCATCCCTCTTATGCTGGACTAAGCGGAGCTACTTAATAGTAACCTCTCCTTCTCCTCTCTCAAAATCCACACCTTGGCCATTTCAGCTCATTTTGATACAGAACAGCCCCTGTTCTCCCATCCTTTGATTAAACAATTCCTCAGAGGGGCTTCTAATATCAGACCTCCCAGAAGGCCACCCACTCCAGCGTTGGGACCTGAATTATGTTTTGGAAAAAATAACCTTACCACCCGTCGAACCTGCTGCTTCAGCAGAACTAAGATACCTCTCCTGGAAGACTGCTTTTCTCCTAGCTATCGCCTCGGCCAGAAGGATTTCAGAACTTCAGGCACTGATGGCCATTGAGCCCTTCATCATCTTCCATGCAGATAGGTTCTCCCTGAGGACTAATCCCTCCTTTATGCCCAAGGGGGTATCTAATGCAACTCTCAACCAGGCCATACATCTACCCACCTTCTTTCCTAACCCTCAAAACAAGGGGGAAATAATTCTGCACTCACTAGACATCCACAGTCAGCTCAGATACTATCTGGACAGTACTATAAGCTTCAGGAAAACAGATCAACTACTTGTCAGCTTTGCCCCAGGGGCTGAGAGGAAGCCCATTTCCAAACAAACCATTTCCAAATGGATGTCGCACTGTATCCATTTCTGCTACAGATTGCATGGGACCCCCCCCCCCCCACACACACACATCTGTTCAAATCCATTCCACTAGGGCAGCCTCCACTTCCTCAGCATTCCTCAGAGGAGTTCCCACCAGGGATATCCTGGAAGCTGGACTTCTGTCCATACCTTTACCAAGCATTATCTCTATTTTCTAAGACTAGGGCAGGGATTGCCTGTGCAGTTCTGCAGGGCATGCAGACCCATTCCTAGGTCTCTTACTAATTCTACCACCCCTCTCCTCAGCTTTGGGAATCTTGCCACAGGTGATGACTGCAATAGTGAAACACGAAGAACATAGTACAGTTCTGTGCACTTACCATAAATGTAGATGTTTGAGTGTATGCACTGTTGCAGTCCTGGTTTCCCTCCCTCCAGTCCCCTTTTTTCTCTTTCTCCTTTCCTTACAAGGGACATATTGGTTTTAATTTTCCACTGGTGGGGTTCTTCCACCAGAACCTGGCCTCCTACTTTGAGGGCTCCTGACAGGATAGGGCAAGAAAAACTGATGTAATGGCATCGGCTGCCGTACTTTATACTACTGACAACCTGATGTCAGTCTTTAAGCGACAGCAACCAACACAGAAATACTAAGTCTCTAGTATTCGGGCCGGCCGAGGGCTACCCTGGCTGGGATAACCCAAATGTGATGACTGCAACAGTCAATACACTCGAACATCTACATTTATGGTAAGTGTACACAGCTGTACTTTCGTAGATCTCTTATAACTCCTCCTGTGTTCAGTGGACTACCATCAATGTGGTAATTCATGGGAACCAGGTTTATCCCAAAGGGGATGACGACATTTTTTGGCATTGAGCTTAAGGCCATGGTTCTGACACCAGTCATTGGTCTCAGTGAGGCCTTTCTGTAGGATGTCAACATCACTTGGGGAGTTAATAGCTCCCAACTTGCAATCATCTGTGAACTTTGTCAGCCAGAGTCCCTTCGTGTTGGCCTGGACTTCAGAGAAGTAGATACCAAACAGGTGAGGACCCAGGACCGAACGCTGTGGGACTACACTCATTGCTGGTCGGCAGTCTGACTTGGAATCAGCTACTTTCACACTGTGGATTCTGTCTGTGAGCCATTTTGCAATCCACTCAGTGATATAGGGGTTGATGCCTAGCTTAGTGAGTTTTTCTATGATTCCTGAGTGGGGAATGGTGTCAAAAGCCTTGGCCAGATCAAGGTAGGCTGTATGAACCACCTTGGCTTATCCACAGCTCTGCTGACTGACTCAAAGAAGTTGACCAAGTTGAACAGGCATGATATACGCTTCACCAAACTGTGTGGGATCCAGAGTTTGGAGATTCCCTATATCCTTGATTATTTGGTCTATGATGATGCGGTCCATAGCTTTGCATTTCACACTAATGGGGCGATAGTTCCCAGGGTCTGTAATCGCTCCTCCTTTGTGGAGAAGGATGGCTGTAGCAGTACGCCATTTGGTAGGGACAAAGCCTGAGGTGAGGCTGTGATTGAACAGGGCACACAGGTGAAGTGCCAGTTCACTCTGTAGTTCATGTAGAACACAGCTAGGGATATTGTCAGGTCCCATAGAAGCTGTATTCTTGGCCTTGGACAGTGCAGTTTTAACCTGTCAGCAGTAATACTGGGTGCCTGGCAATCTGCTGGTATTGTGATTTGTCCTTTGAGGGGGGGTAAAGTTGGCACGGACTCTGTCTGCCAGTATATTGGCAATATCTGTTAGCTTGGTTTAGGAGGTACCATTGTGCAGTAGCTCAGAGCAAATCTGGGTATTACTGTGGAGATTCTTTACATAACTATAGAAGGCCTTGTGGTTGTCTTTACTATCTGCTGCAATTCTGTTTTCATAGTTGGCATTAAAGGATTTGATGAGGGATCTCAATTTTTGTTGAGGCTGATAAGGGAGTTTTTCCAAGTCTTGAGACTTCACCTTATTCTGCATTAGTTTCCTCCTTCTGTTGTATTGTTTATGACAGGGGACCACCAGATTGGCTTCCTTTCTTTGGAGGAGAGCGTCTTGGTTCTATTGGGTATGGCGAGATCCATGCATTTTGTACCTGTTCGTACAGTACATTGGTGTATGATTCTGCAGTCATGCAACTATTCTCCATTTTAATGGGTGCTGTGAAGTTACCCACCTCAGTTTTTAGGAGCCCAAAGTTAGCTTTGGAGAAGTTTTTCATAGTGGTTACCTTTATGGGGGGGTGGGGGTGGGAGGGATGTGGACTTACAAATTGATTAGTTTGTGGTCGGATCTAACGAGGGAGGAGTTGACTGTTGATGTAGAGCAATGGTCGCCTATGTTAGTAATGACCAAGTCAAGGATTTTGCTATCTGTAGTGAGGGTAAGTACGAGCTGGTCCAGGGCATTGAAATTAATGAATTCCAGGAAATGTTGGGCAAGTGTATTGGTACATGAGTAGTTTTCCCAGTTAATGGAGGGGTAGTTGAAGTCCACCCAGTATGAAAATGTTAGGTTGGACCCTAATATTCTCCAGGGTGCTTAGGAACGTGGAGTGTGAGTCTTGGGACATGTTTGGGGTTCTGTAGCAGGCAACGACCTGAATTGCTGTCTTACCCAATGTTAGCTGCACCTGACGTATCTCAGATGCGTTATGTTGGGCTTACCAGTCTGGAGGTGTGCGCATCCTTTATGAATATAATATCTTCTTCTTTCGGCTGCTCCCGTTAAGGGTCGCCGCAGCGGATCATCTGTTTCCATTTCTTCCTGTCCTCTGCATCTTGCTCTGTCACACCAGCCACCTGCATGTTCTCTTTCACCACATCCATAAACCTTGTCTTAGGCCTTCCTCTTTTCCTGTTGCCTGGCAGCTTCATCCTTAGCATCTTTTTCCCAATATACTCTGCATCCCTCCTCAGCACATGTCCAAACCAATGTAATCTTGCCTCTCTGGCTTTGTCTCCAAACCTTCCAACCCGGGCTGACCCTCTAATAGTTCTTATTCGTAATCCTGTCCATCCTCGTCACACCCAGTGCAAATCTTAACATCTTTAACTCTGCCACGTCCAGCTCTGACTCCTGCATTTTTGTCAGTGCCACTGTCTCCAACCCATATAACATAGCTGGTCTCACTACCCTCTTGTAGACCTTCCCTTTTACTCTTACTGGTACTTGTCTATCACAAGTCACTCCTGACATTCTTCTTCACCTCTCTTCCACACTCACCATTACTCTGAACTGTTGATCCCAAGTATTTAAACTCATCCACCTTCGCCACCTCTATTCCCTGGATCCTCACCATTCCGCTATCCTTCCTCTCATTCACACACACATATTCTGTCTTAGTCCTGCTGACCTTAATTCCTCTTTTCTCTAGGGCATATCTCCACCTCTCCAGGGTCTCCTCCACCTGTTCCCTACTCTCACTACAGATCACAATGTCATCTGCAAACATCAAAGTCCATGGGGACTCCTGTCTGATCTCGTCTGTCAACCTGTCCATCACCATTGCAAATAAGAAAGGGCTCAGAGCTGATCCTTGATGTAATCCCACCTCCACCTTAAACGCATCCGTCACTCCCACCGCAGACCTCACTGCTGTCACACTACCTTCGTACATGTCCTGTACCACTCTTACATACTTCTCCGACACTCCCGACTTCCTCATACAATACCACAACTCCTCTCTAGGCACCCTGTCATATGCTTTCTCCAAGTCCACAAAGACACAATGCAACTCCTTCTGTCCTTTGTATTTCTCCAACAACACTGTCAGAGCAAACATTGCATCTGTAGTGCTCTTTCCTGGCATGAAACCATACTGCTGATCACTAATAATAGTATATAATATATATAATATTTTGATTGCAGAAAGCATGCATCCAGAACAAGCGCATTAGTGACTATGTTCATGACAGAACCACATTGGATGGGGAATTTGACATTGTTAGATGCAAGTTGGCGAAGAGAGGGTATTCTAGCCAGGTGTTAAATAAGGCTGAGGAAAAAGTGAGATAGCAAATTGCTGATTGGATAGTATGGAGTCATACAATATATCATGGGCGTGGAGATTATCATAAAGTGGTCAAGGAAGATATATTTTTTGTTAACAAATTTCCCCTTTTTCAACTACATTGAAGGCGTTAGTGCACAGGTTTTGGTCTATTATACAGCAGGATGAGGAAGAAGGCAACATTTTCAAGGGCAGGGTTGTTTTTTCTCATAGTAGATTTCACAACCTGAAGGAATTATTGAACAGTAGAGCAAGTAGGATGGAAACTGGTCCTAACACAGTAGGCACCTTTAGATGTGGACGGTGCAAGGTGTGTGACAAAGTCAAGAACATTTCAGGTACTTTGATTAATGGAAAGAAGTCATTGCCCTGGGATCTTACAATTGCAGTACCAGTGGGGTTGTTTATGCCATTGGATGTGATTGTCTACCTGTACAGTGGTATATAGGCCAAACCAGAAGAATGGTGAAAAGAAGAATTATGGGGCATTTGGGGGATGTGAGGCTTGTTAGGCTTAATAATCCTGTGGCCCAGCATTTCCACGCTGTTCACAATGGTAACACTAGCAGTTTTTTTTTTTTCTGTTTTAAAGAAACCTTCTACAGTACAAGGCATGGAATGTGGGTGCATTTTATTAAGGATGGAAAGTAGATGTATTATTAATTTTGGAACTTTGTGGCCCCATGGGCTTTATATGGAGTTAGATTTACATGTATAGGATGAAATGTTTCAGTATGCATTATTTTATAAATGCATACATGTATAAGATGAATGATTTATATGTATAGGGTAAAATATTTAAGCATTTGTTAATCTAAAGATGCACAAGTGCATTGGCACAAACTTCTTAAACTATTAAGTTAAATGCAATAGGAATGTAAGGGGCTGCATTTTAAAAGTTTTGTGATGCACTTTAAATGTTTCTGAAGTACTTTAATTGCTCAGAATGCACTTTACATTTTAATTTTTTTGACTCACTGACTAATTGATCAACTTATTGTAGGGCAAAATTTTTTAGTATTTGTTAATCTGGAGATGTACAAGTGCTTTTGTATTCACTTCTTAAATTATAATGTTAAATGCTGTAGGAATGTAAGGGCTTGCACTTTATATGTTTTGATGCACTTTGAATGTTTCTGAAGCACTTTACTGCTCAGGATGCACTTTAGATTTTAATTTTCTTGACTCACTGATTAATTGATCAATTATTGTATACTTGAATTGCATAATGAATGTTGTGAAATGTATATAAAGTACACCATTCTTATGTATAATTATTCCCTGGAAGGCTTGATGCCGAAGTACTAGGAACACAGTAAAAGTGGATGGTGACCATTTCTCTAGTTGTTCAGTGTTTTTTTCTCTTTTTTTCTGCCTACAAAATATCCCAAATAACATCCATAGCAAAGGGTAAAAAGGTCAAGGTTACACAGACAAACCATTCAGTAAAAATTGCACAACTGTATATACAGACACACACACACGCAGTGAGAGAGACAGTAATATCCTGTTGAAAATCTCACTTCCCTCATTCTGTGAAATTCTTTCTGGATTGTCTCTGTGGACTGCAGACCCTAATATCTGTTGCATCTGTATGTTCCTTAATTACTCACACAACACAACATCTTTTAGCAAAGTTCCCTCTTCCACCTTTTAAAGGACAGTCTTTTGAAATCAGGAGAGCCTGCTATTGCACTCTTGCTTTCATTTACTTTCACACAAAAAAAAAAATGACTGTTCCTATAACCAGTACAGGTCATCCAAAGCTTTAATCCTTTAAGAAAGGTTCATAAGTAGATACTAGGCTATCTGTCCAAAGGCATTTATAAGCCTAGCCGTAATGTGTTGGCTTTCGCTGCCCCCTTAGATTAGTTCCCTGTGCCTCTGTCCAGCAGAGCCATTGAAGTGATCTCTGGGGTAAACTTTGTTTCCCATCCACTCGCCAAGGTTTCTGTTGAAGAGGTTTAATAAACAGCCTTTGCAATGCTCGAACCCAGGACCCTGCACACAATAGCCAAAGTGATTTACCATTAAGCCATGTCAGATAAGGTAAAACTTATTTTTTTCCTGTATCATTTGTGGTCACAAAACTCATTCCTCCTCCTTGACATAGTATTTCCTTTTTTGTACCTCCACATTGTGAACTGATTTCTTCATCTTACTCATTGTTTGTCTAGACAAATATAACTGTAACAAAGTGTGAAAGGATTTGCAAAAAAAAAAAAAAAATTCAACCTGTGTTAATAAAGTGATAACAGAAACAAATTTTTGCTCGATACCTGATGAAAACTGCACCCTCGATCAAACCACATTAGAAGCATTTCAAGTAGTTCCATAACGCTGTATCATATGCTTTACTTTGCGGTATAGAGTGCCCCCAAGATGGGTGACATTCAAGTTTTTGTTTTACCAGGAAGAAATACATCAACCCCTGTC
This sequence comes from Protopterus annectens, assembly GCF_019279795.1. Taxonomy (NCBI): domain Eukaryota; kingdom Metazoa; phylum Chordata; order Ceratodontiformes; family Protopteridae; genus Protopterus; species Protopterus annectens. Next base: position 1,592,142,548 of record NC_056733.1, read on the forward strand.
ATGTAAAAAAAAAAAAAAAAAAAAAAAAAACTAAAGGGCAGTATTTTAGATTAAACCACAGGGGACATTGAGTATGAAATAATAAGTCTGTAGTATTGAATCCATTGTATTGCTAGTAAAAGTTCCTCCCCACCCCATTGGAACCATAGTCCTTAAACTTTCTATGTAAACTGCTTTTTGAAAGTTATGCACATATGCGCGTACACACACACACACACACACACACACACACACACACACACACACACACACACACCTGTCATTTCAAAGTAAGCGTAGTCATTTAGAACTGCATACGTGTAGCCTAAACGAAATTTTGTGCATCAGCTCAATTTTTGTTATTACAAAAGAAAGTAAAACAACATAAGCAGAGGAATAAACGTAACTAACAAATGCAATATTCCTCCCAATACACGTAAGAAGAGCAGAGACATTTACCAGCACTCAAATACAAAAAGTATACCCTCCCCTAAGTTAAATTAACTACCCCTTAAAGTAATACAAAACACACTACAGATTGAACAATTCCCAAGTTTTGTCTAGTATTGCAATTGAGTGGGTTAATACCACTGACTATCAGTATAATAAATAAATATTGCACTTACTTGGAATTTATGTAAGTGTATATTGCACAAATAAACTGGCTTGTGTGCCCAGACCTCGGGGACTAGTGTCTGAGTTCAAAAGTCTAATCGCTGTAGGGTAAAAATTGTTTTTGAATCCTGTAATCTTGCAGGGGATGCTGAGATCTTCAGCATAATGCCAACTGCTTAAACAGTTCATGTGCAGGATGTGTGGTGTCCTGAATTATTTTGGTGGCCCTTCAGATGCTTCTTGCAGAATAAAGTTGTACTGGTGGAAGACTGGAACCCGTTACCTTCACTGCAACCCTCACCACTCTGTAACTGTGCAGCTTCCAAACCACACTCTGACTCTGCAGGTGAGGATGCTCTCTATTGCGCCTCTATAGAATGTGGAGAGGATATGAGGAGGAAGCCTGGCTTTCTTCGGCCTTCTCAAAAAGTGGAGGCGTTGGAACACTTTTTGACCACCTGGCTGGTGTTTCCCGACCACGAAAGATCCTCTATGTATACACCCAGGAATTTCGTACACTTGACCCTCTTTACACTCACCATTGATCATGAGAGCTGGATGGTCTGTTCTCCCTTTCCTGAAGTCGATGATGATCTCTTTAGTCTTGCTTGCATTCAAGTCAAGGTTGTTCCCCTCGCACCAACTGATCAGAGATGTCACCTCCTCTCAGTACGCCCTTTCATCTTCCTTTGTGATGAGCCCCACAACTGTGGTATGTGATGTATCACTGCACACATTTCATCTCATGCTGTAACACTGTTGCTTTTTGTTGGTGGTACAGTTGGTCAAATTATGTAACTGACAAAGCTCATTAGATTGACCTTTAAATAATTCTGTGGTATTCTTCTTTCTTTGAGTTTGTATGACAGTGAAGTTAGTATCGCTCTTCATATGTGCATTAAGAAGACGTTGAGGCTTGGGTGTTCATTTTAAGTAATTTATTGTACACAAATACATCAGGATGGATGGCAGGAAAATTAAACCTAAACAAACTGACTCATATTACATACTTGCTTACACTCTGGCTGCTCACTCAAATTGGCATTGTTGCTTGCACATGCTCAGTACGTATATGCTGACTCGCCAGAAAGGTTCTTTAAAGATATATCATGCACACTGATCTACATCCTCTGTTTTTACTGATCTGTCTCATAAATAACATTTGAATAGACATGCAGTTATACAGACACTAAAAGAAAGAATAGTCATGTTCAGATTGCTGTGTATCTGGAACTAGGTTTCGAGATGCAACCTGGTCTTGTGGCATAATAGTTGGGACTGGGTTTATCAACAGAGAGAATCACAGGGAAGTTTTCTGCTTGAGGAGTCTTAGGAGCATCAGTTGCTGACAGAATGTCCTCTGGAGCAGGAACATTGGACAAGTCACTCAGACCTAGTCTGTCACAGGCAAGATGCTGTAACACTGGTTCGGACACTGGTAAATTCTTCGATTTCATCTGAATTCCATTCTTTGTGATTCCACAATGTACAATCTTGGCTGTTGACACAAACTTTTCACAAATCCGATGTGCTCAAAATCTTTTGCCGTCTGCACCCTCACTATCTCCCATTTTTTTAGTGAATTGAGCAGTTTGCTGGTTTTATCATAGTAAGACTTCTGGGACAAATGCCTTTTCAGCAGTTGGGCTTTTTACTGCTTTGTTCTTAGTACATTGAGCCAGTAAGTTACTGCTGATTGGTAGTGTAGTTCTGGTTTGTCTCGACATAAGGCTTTGAGCAGGTGAACCAAGATTTTTATCATAAGAAATGTTTCTGAGATTTAACAAGTTTAGAAAAACGTCAGTATTTTCACATCTGGATTTCTCTAACCGCTATTTTGCACTTTGGACTGCATGTTCAGCCAAAACCATTTGACTGAGGGTATTCAGGACTACTCGTAATATGAACAAAGTCCCACTCTTCTGCAAATTTCTTGAACTGGTGACTTGTAAACTGTGCACCTTTGTCAGAAATGTGTGGACTACTATGGACAGAAAAATGTTGCTTCAACTTAGCAATGACCGTACTGGAAGTTAGGTTGGGAAGTAGGTTAATTTGAACAAGAGTCTACAAACACCAAATAATGTTGACCGATCCACTCAAATATATGTGGCTACTGTCGATGGCTTAACTGAAGTGGTTCTTTTTTGTTGATGCAGCTTTATATTATTACATACTGAGTAGGATTAAAGTAATTTCTCTCTTGACATAGAAGGCCAAATACTAGACCTCTCGCCCTTTTGGTAGAATCCGTTCCTAGGTGGCCACGATGCACGATCTTAATGCACTCTTTTTGCAAGGATTTTGGGACAATCACTTTACAAACTTTCATGATAGTCAAAATCCCATCTCTTTATGGAAAATAAGGTTGCACTTCTACTGGTAAACAAGATTGCTTTGACAGCCATCCTTGACTGATAAATTGGTTGTGTTTCTGAATAATTGGATTTGAAGCTGTGCGAGTTCTGAGCTCATCAAGACATGTGGAAGAAAAAGTTCTCCCTTCCTTGACTTCAAAATTAAGTTGTTCATTGTTACTGTTGTTTTTTATGGGTGATCTGGATAAGGTATCAGCAAGAAAAAAGTTTGCCTGTTGTGTAAACAAGATTGAAATTGTACTTCTGCAATTTGAGCATCGTGTGTTGCAGTCTAGCTGGAGCTGTATGCGTAGGCTTTCTCAAAATAACACATAATCATGGAACTTCGAACATGCAGACATGCTTGCCAAAAGCCCTTTCTCTGTCTGGGCATATTGCATCTCAGCCTGGGTAAGAGTTCTCAATGCATACTGGTCTACCCTCTTGAAGAATGCACCTAGACCAAACTTAAAAGCATCACAGGAAAGAGTAATTGGTTTGTGAACATCACTAGCTGAGAGCTAGTCGGTTAGCAATTTTCAGCTTCAGGAAATCAAATACTCTTTTTGGGGCTGTTCTGACCATGACCAAATTACATCCTTCGAGTTTCTGCTCTTTTAGTGGTGCTGAAATATGGCTTAAATCTGGAATGAACTTGCCTAGATACTTGACCATGCTAAGAAAGTATAGGGTTCGGACATTGTCTGGAGCTGGCATCTTGAGAATTGCTGTTTGCTTGGAAGGATCTGGTCGTAAGCCTGAACTGGTAAACAAGTGACCAACATAAGTAACTTTTCGTAGCCTGAACTTGTACTTCTGAGGATTCAGCTTGAGATTCACTTCATGTGCTCTTTCCTGAACGTTTTTGAGGTTTCTATCAGGTTTAGCGTCACCATAGCCTCCTACTAGAATATTATCTACTATAATAGCACAGGGATACCCTGAAAAGATTTGCTCCATCACACACTGAAAGACTTCACTGGAAGAATTTATCCCAGAAGGCATTCTCAAAATCTGTATCTTCCAAATGGTGTAACGAATGTGGTTAACAAAGGTTTTCGGTCAAGCAAATTTGCCAAAAGGAACTCTCTCCATGTTAGACAGAAAAAAACAGTGGCGTTTGACATGAGGGCAGCAACTTCTTTGTGTGCATTGGATGATGTCTTTTTAATGCTTTGTTCAGATCTGTTGGATCAATACACACTCTGATATCATCTGAGCTTTTCATCAGCTACCACCATGCAAGATACCCATTCAGTAGGTTCTTCTACTGAACAAATTACTTGTAGCTTCACAATTTTGTCTAGCTCTCCTTTGACTCTGCTCTGCATAGCTATTGGAACTTTTCGTGCTGGTCTGATAACTAGGCTGACCTCCAGGTCTAACTTCATGGAGTACACAACTGGTAGTTTGCCTAGTTTGCCTGCAAAAATATCAGCATGCTTAGAAAAATAGTTTGGGCGAAATCTGAGCTGTCATGCAGGCTTATGTGGTGAATCTCTTTATTAAGTGAAAGCAGTCCCATTTTCAAACTTTCTCTGAGGCCTAATAATGACTGCACGTGTCTCTTGACTACGTAAAACTGCAAGTCATAGCTGTTCTCAGCAGAGTAGCATGAAAGCATTACTGAGCCTTCTGTTACAAATTCTTCACCACCAGCAACAAGCTTTGCACACTTTATCAAATCAAGTTGTTTTGCCTTTTACTCTAGCAAAGGTTTCTGCTGACATAACATTGCACTTTAAGCCAGTATCTACTTTGAGCTTTACAGTACTTCCATTAATCCAAATAGAACAAAAGATTTCATCCTTTGACCACAAATCTACTGCATTTACTGTTTTACCAAGCACAGATACACCATCAACATAAAAAGTAGGATTGCAGCTTTCTAATTGATTAACTTGCCTCTTGGAATGCCCTTTTTTAATAAAAGAATGTCTTATTTTTTTTTTACAAAATCTTTTGAAATGATTCCACTTATTGCAAGAATGACACAGCTGACCAAAAGCTAAGCACTCTTCTCTTTTAGGTTTGTGATTTCCATCACAACAGTTGACTATAAAGCTAGGTGGAGGCACGTGTTTTGACTTTGCTGAATATAACCCTTATGCTTCACTGAGCATGCTCTGAAATTTGCTGGAAAAACTCGGGGGGGGGGGGGGGGTTCTCGGTGACTGTTACAGGACCTGCAGTAGCTGCCATGTGTTTCCTTTAACCATGTGTTGCATACTGTCAACATGAGCTTTGTCACTGCCTTCCACAGCTGTTCTCATTTGTAGGCATACTTGTGTGCTTTTCTGTAAGCTTGTATGTCTGACCAATCTCAATGGCCATATTTAATGTTATGTCGCTGTCTCGAAGCAAAATCTTCCTTACTGTCATTAATACCACACACAAGCCTGTCTTTTATCAACTCATCTCTCAAATCATCAAATCTGCAAGTTTTAGCCTTGTTTCTCAAGTCAGGTTATATATGCTGCAAAAGTTTCACCAGGTGTTTGGTTCCTTGTGTGAAGTAAGTGCCTTTCCATTGTAATATTCATTTGGGGGTTACACATTTCTCTAAATTTATGTTTTAAACATTCAGGGTCTTCCCTTGTTTCAGCTGGTACCACTATATGGCAGTTTCCCCCTCCCTTGTAAACACAGCAGTGCATACACAAAAGAATGCTCTTTCAATGGCCTCTTCTTTCTTCTTCACCTTTTGGCTTTTTCCCGGTTAGGGGTTGCCACAGCAGAACAATGGTCTGCAGAATGATTGGCAGTGAAGTTTTACAGTGCCGAGTTGCCAGCCCGGCACACAACCTTCCACAGAAGGCACACACACGCACATTCGCGCCTAGGGCCAATTTAGTGTTTCCAGTCCATCTACGGCATGTCTTTGGGATGTGGGAGGAAATCTGAGCACCCAGAGGAAACCCATGCGACCACAGGGTGGGCATGCAGACTTTGCACAGAAGACACCCCAGCAAAGAATCTAACTCGAAGAACCCCTTGCTTTGAGGTGGCAATGCTAACCGCTGCACCACCGCAGCTTCCCTGTTTCAGTGGCCTCTGAGTCAGCTAAATTAAGCAGAATAAATCTCTTTGTATGTGCATCTTTTCTCAGAAAAAGCAGCCTGTATGAAAATATTATATTCCTGCTCAAACACGCTCAATTTTCTGCAATATTGTTATCAAACACAAGCAGTGTGGGTCTGTGAAAACCTTCAGCCATGCCCACAGATTATAGTAAAACACAATGCAAAATGGCCCTTGTAATTATGTACAAACATTCAAACACACCAGGTACTTGTAATATTCAAATACTAAATAAGCTCTTTGAAATACTGTACCGCTGCGAAATATACTTTGAAATAACTGCACTGTAATACCGCACACACTTGCAAACACTTTGCACATTTCATATATTTTGAATAACAAAAAAAGTCTTTCCCTTTTTTGTACATTTTATGTGATTTGGATATTGTTTCAAACATTTTTGTAATTTGAATATTTTTATCAATACGTTGCAGTTTCGGACATTTCATTTTAATAAGAAATTTGTTTTGAGCATTCTGAGTGCTTCATTTTATATTTGTAGCAAAATAAATAATTTAAGCAAGTTTTAGTGCCTGAATTTGTTTCTGACCTGTTTTGTGAGTCATTTGAACAGTAGGGGATGATCCATCCCTGTACATTCCTCCAACTTTAACCAGTTGCCTCATGGCTGTAACTCTGGATCCCATTCTGACACCACGTTGCTGCTCTTGTGTGCATTAAGATGATGCTGAGGCTTGGGTATTCATTTAAGAAGTTTATTGTATACAGATGCATCAGGATGGATGGCAGGAACATTAAACTTAACCTGTCTAATTGACTACATACTGTCACACTGGCTGCTCACTTAAAATGTCCCTCTTGCTTGCATGTGCTCCGTACTTACATGCATGTGCTGACTAACTGGAAAGCTTCTTAAAGGTATGTCTCTCTCTCTCTCTCACACACACACACACACACACACACACACACACACACACACACACACTCTCTGATCTACAATTAGTATATTTAATTTCTGGGATGGGGGCAGATAAAAACTCACCATGTAAAAGTTGTTTTTGCTTTTCATGTGGTGATCAGAAATGCTTTTTTCGACTATTAGTGATGATTAATGGTCGACAATGAATTTGTTCATTATGTTTCTGTCAAACTCACCTGTGGTTGTGTGTGTGTGTGTGTATATATATATATATATATATATATATATATATATATATATATACACACACACACAGTTTATATTCTGCCCTAGGGCATTTATAAGCCTAGCCAGAGTGTGTTTGGCTTTCGCCACCCATTTTACATTAATTTTGCTATGCCCTTTTTCGAGGTTAGTATACTGTGCCTCTGTCTAAGAGTGACACAGAAGTGATACCCGGGGTAAACCTACGATCCCCCATCCACTCATCAAGATTCCTCTTGAAGAGAGTCAATGAGGGACTCTGCCTAACCTGGACTGGGATTTTATTCCAGAGTGAAGGGAGCCTCTGGGTTATGAATCTGTCCCTCCAGCATGTCCTATTTATTTCAGTGCTGAGGTTCAAGTCTCTCGAGCACATAGCTCGATGGGATTTGGATGTTCTGAGGTGCATCATGTCCATTAATTCCGGGTTGGACATGGCTTTATACGTCAGGCACAGATCGCCTCTGAGCAGGCGCTATGCCACTGATTAGAGCTGGAGTTTCTTTAACCGGGCAGCATATGGCATCTGTTTGAGCCCTTTGATCCTCTTGGTGAGGTACTTTTGGGGTCTTTCCAGTTGCTGCAGGTGTCTGGTAAGGTACATTCCAAAAGGGGCATTGTACTCAATTATGGGCCTGATGAGGGATGAGTAAAGAGGCACGATGACCTCCCCTGATCTAGATGTGAATCCCTTCATGATTAGGTGGGCTATATAAAATGTTTTTCTAACCACTTTGGCCACATGGTTGTCAAATGAGAGATTGCTATCAACTTGGGTCCCCAGGTCCCTAATTACTTCTTCCGTTAATGGATTACCACCTATGTGGTAATTTGTGGGCACTTTGTTTTGCCAAAGGGATGACTATACACTTTTTGGCGTTTAGCTTGAGGCCATGGCTCTGGCACCAGTTGTCTGTTTCTATGAGGCCCTTTTGGAGGATGCTTGTGTCGGCTGGAGAGTCGATTATGGCACCCAGTTTGCAGTCATCTGCGAACTTGGTCAGCCACAGTCCTTCCGTGTTGGCCTGTACCTCCGAGAAATATATACCGAACAAGAGAGGTCCCAGGACTGAGCCTTGTGGGACACCACTTGTAACTGGTTTGGAGTCTGACATGGCTCCAGGAATTCTAACCATGTGGATTCTGTCCTTGAGCCAGTTTGCAACCCATCTAGTGACATAGGGGTTTATATTTAAGCTGGTGAGCTTATCTATAATGCCCGAGTGGGGTATTGTATCTAAGGCTTTTGCGAGGTCCAGGTAGGCTGTGTGGACCAGCTTCCCCTCGTCAATGACCTTGGTGACTGTTTCAAAGAAATCGACCAGGTTTAAGAGGCAGGATCTGCCCTTAAAGCCGAACTAGGTAGGATCCAGTGTCTGTAGGTCCCCAATATCTTTATTTATGAGGTCCATGATGATCCTTTCCATAGCTTTGCAGACCAAGCTAGTCAGGCTTATGGGGCGATAGTTTCCAGGATCCGTTGAGGCACCACTTTTGTGGAGAGGGACCACTGTTGCTGTACGCCACTCTTTGGGTACATATCCTGTGGTAAGGCTGAGACTGAACAGTTGTTTTATGTTTGGGTTTAGCTCTTCTTGGAGTTCATGTAGGATGCAGCCCAGGACACCGTCCGGTCCCATTGATGCTGTGTTTTTTGCTTTGGAGAGGGCGGCTCTTACCTGAGCATCTGAGATGTCAGGGGGGCAGCACTCTGCTGGGATAGATATTTGCCCTTTTGGTGGGGGGGGGAGAAGTTTGCACTGAACCTGTCAGCTAGGATGTTGGCAATGTCTGTGGGTTCGGTGTATTTTTTGTCATTTTGGACTAATTCTGAGCATATCTGTGAATTCCCACCCAGGTTCCTAACATAACTAAAGAAAGCCTTGTGATTATCCTTAGTGTCCTGTGCAATTTTTCTCTCGAAGCTGGCCTTAGACGATTTTATGAGTGCTCGTAGATTTTTGCTAACTGATCAGAGATGCCTTCCCTTTTTGGGATTTTGCTCTATCATGTAGTAGCTTCCTCCTTCTATTGTATAGTTTGTTTATGGCTGGGGTCAACCAGACAGGACGTCTGCCTTTGGAGGATTGGGTCTTGGTTTTATTTGGGATTGCATGATCCATGCATTCCTGAAGGTGTTCATAGAATGCGTTTATAAAGGATTCTGTGGTCTGGGCCATATTTTCCACAGGCCCGGGGGCTTTGAAGGATTCCACCTCAGTTTTGAGGAGTGTGAAATATATGTATACATACAGTGGATGTAAAAAGTGTACACACCCCTGTTAAAATGCCAGGTTTTTGTGATATAAAGAAATGAGACCACAATAAATTATTTCAAAACTTTTCCCACCTTTAATGTGACCTACAACCTGTACAATTCAATTGAAAAACAAATAAATGTGTTAGGGGGAAAATATAAAAAGTAAACCTACAATGCACTGGTTGCACAAGTGTGCACACCCTTAAACTAATACTTTGTTGTGTGTGCACACCCTTAAACTAATACTTTGTTGAAGCACCTTTTGATTTAATTACAACATTCAGTCTTCTTGGGTAGGAGTCTTATCAGCATGGGCACATCTTGACTTGGCCATATTTGCCCACTCTTCCTTGCAAAAGTGCTCCAAATCTGACAGATTGCAAAAGCATCTCTTGTGCACAGCCCCCTTCAGATCATTCCACAGATTTTCTATTGGATTTATGTCTGGGCCATTCCAAAACTTTAATTTTCTTCTGGTGAAGCCATTCTTTTGTTGATTTGGAGGTATGCTTGGGGATCATTGTCATGTTGAAAGGTGAAATTCCTCTTCATCTTCAGCTTTCTAGAAGATGCCTGAAGGTTTTGGGCCAAAAGTGACTGGTATTTGGAACTGTTCATAATTCATAATTCTCTCCACCTTCAGTAAATCCCCAGTTCCATCTGAAGAAAAGAAACCCCAAAGCATGATACTGTCACCACCATGCTTCACCGTGGGGATGGTGTTCTTTTGTTGATGTGAAGTGTTTTTGTGCCAAATGTACCTTTTGGAATTGTGGCCAAAAAGTTCAACTGTGGTCTCATCAGACCATAACACATGCTTTTGGGAGACTTGATGTATTGTTTTTCAAATTTTAGCCAGGCCTGGATGTTTTTCTGTTTAAGAAAAGGCTTCTGTCTTGCAACCCTACCCCATAGTCCAGACATATGGAGAAAACAGGAGATTGTTGTCACATGTAGTACACAACCAGTACTTGCCAGAAATTTCTGTTGCTGTTGGGCTCTTTGCAGCCTCCCTGGCCAATTTTCATCTTGTCTTTTCATCAATTTTGGAGGGAGATCCAGTTCTTTGTAACGTCACTGTTGTCCCTTATTTTCTCCACTTTTTGATCACTGTATCTATGGTATATCCAATGCTGTGGAAATTTTTTGTACCCTTCTGACTGATACCTTTCAACAGTGAGAGCCCTTTGATGCTTTGTAGGCTGTCTGCGAACCATGGCATTTGCTGTAGCAGACAACTGAGTAAATGTCAGGAAAATCCTACTAGGACAGCTGAACTTTATTTGGGGTTAATCAAAGTTTCTCTAATTGATGGCAGGTGTGTACCCAAGAAGACTGAATGTAATTAAATCAAACGGTGCTTCAGCAAAGTATTATTTTAAGGGTGTGCACACACAACAAAGTATTAGTTTAAGGGTGGGCACACTTAAGCAGCCAGCATATCATGTTTTTTTATTTATTTATTTTTTCCCTTAACAGATTTGTTTGTTTTTCAATTGAATTGTACAGGTGATAGGTCACATTAAAGGTGGGAAAAGTTTTGAAATTATTTATTGTGGTTTCATTTTTTATATCACAAAAACCTGGCATTTTAACAGGGGTGTGTACACTTTTTATATCCACTGTTTATTCAATCTTGAATTAAAATTTATATAGTGCTATTATTAATCCTGTCTGCATAGTGAGCATTTTGTCTTGCTGCCGTTACCTTTTTTAAATACATTGAGCAAGACACTCATTCCTTGTAAACAATTTAATGCAAAGACCTTATTCAGATAAACCTCCAGTAGTTAAGCATTTTCTGCAAGTGAGTATCCCCTCCCAACTGCACTTTCAGATGCTTGCAATTTAATAATCTGTCCACAAAATTCTGTTTAATATTTTAATATCTGAAACATCTGGGGGAATTTAGAAAGCTTTGCTATGCCATGTTGCTGTGCAGAATATCACAGTTTTAGCAGAGATTTGACCAGGTATTACTTTACTTTGTGTTAGGACCACCATAGTACCACTTACTGTCCCATGTTAATGGCAGCAATCATGCTACTTAACAGTAGAGAAGCAGCCTCTGTATGGCAGTCATAACCTACGTGACAGGCATAATGCCATATAGGCAGAATGAGGTGGTGTGCCCCAAGTTTGTATACATTCTCAGACACGCAGTGAAGTGACTCATATCTGCAACAAGGGAAGGGAGGAAAAGGGGAATTAGGAAAGGCAGAAATTGGGCAAGAGCAAGTAGAAGATTGCACACAAGAATAATCTGAAGAAGGGTGTACTTTATTTGGGGGGAGGCAGGTGCTCATTTGCCATTTATGAAGAAAAGTAAAGGGGGATGGTAGCAAGGAGCATGTGTGGAAAAGGAGGGAATAGGGAAGGTAGCTGGGACAGACAAACGTATAATAAGGAAGGAGACCTAGAATGTATGGGCAGAAAAGAGGGTGGTAACTGTGGCAGGGCATAGATGGACAGAGGGAGGATAGTTGGTAGTGATGAAAACTAAACTACGGTCAAGGTATAGGAAGGAGAACACTATACTGAGGGGATAGAGTAGAATGGCAGGCCTGTCTGAGTGGCCCAGAGGAATCCCAACAAGACATCTTTCACCTCTGTGGGTGACATTGTAGGCAGGCTGTACCTCTGGTGATCCATCAGGGTCTGCTGTGAGAATATATTAGCCACACAAACAGATGTTTGTGTCTTGGTGTATGAAGGTGCATTTGTACACTTTGTGGCAACTTACCTGACAGAATTATTATTTAGCAGTTCACTTTGGTGAAGATATCTTTAACAGGATTTTTTTGTATGCTACTTGTGTACTTCATTTTTGTTGGGAATAAGGGGGTTTTCGAGTGATTGTGTGCTGCTTGTGTGTACTTAGTGACATCTTGCTTTGCCTTCTGATCGACTTTCTCCAGTACAGCTTGCCAGCAGTCAGATCTCCTTCCCTGGCTATAGAATAGATGCTTACTGTTGGTCCTTCTCCAAACATACCTTAAAAAGAGAAAACGGAGCACAAGCCCTGGGCTTCAACGCATGTTCAGCCAAGGCTTAGTCGATGGGTGACTCTGCAGTGGCCATTACTGTTCCCTCAGATCTTTGGTTTACTCAAATCCTTCTGCTGTAGCTTTGCCAGCAACTGTGGACTGAATGTTGGACATATCCTCCTCATCTGATGCAGTGTTTGCAGGCATGGAAGCAGCATCAGTTTTAAATATGGGAGACACTCCAGGATGGTCTTCTCAGTGTTACCGGGAAAAATCCTCTTGTTCAGGATGATATGCCTTCCCCAAGTCAGTCTTTCTCCAAGGAAAAAGAAACAAAATTGTTCACTGGTAGTAGAGAAATGGCATCTGCTCATAAAAATTATGATCTGAAGTAGTTAACTTCATTTATCTGCATCCTGTGGGTATTCGGATCCATATCGGATCTGAGCCGGAAACATTTTTCAAGCATCTGCTCCAAGCCCCTCCCCTTACCCATAATCTCTCACATCGCCTACCTTCCCTCAGATCTCGTTTGCCACTTCATGCGTACACATCGTGGTCTCTATAGCTCCAAGTTGGGTGTAGTAAGTGGTACTTTTTGGTATATATTTAGTGTGTGAGTGTAGTTGTTTTTTGGTCAACCCTTTCCTCCCCTTAGTCGTTCGTCAGTTTTCTGTCAAAAAAGGTAGTTTAAAAAGTTAGTATTTATGAGGTAGTGTAGGCCTAACTATCCTTGTGTGTGCATGTTTGTTGGTTTAGTTTTGGCTGAGTGATGTGTGGTGATGGCTGAGTAGCCAAAGCCAACTTTTAAAAAATGCACAGTGTGTGGCCACAAGCTTTCACCAGCTGATGGCCACACTCTTTGTGTTATTTGCCTGGGTGTTCCCCACCTATCTTTGCCTTGTAGTGTGTGTGCAGGGTCAACCCTAGGGCGCTGAAAGAAAGGAAGGCAAAGCTGGGAGCTAATGGCCTGCTACCAGTTTCTGCATTGGACTCGACGACCTCGACATTGGCTCCAGTAGCTGACAAACCTCTCCCCCCCTCAGGCTGGGACTCAACCTCCCTCTAAGCATTGAGACGGGGACAAAATCAAAGGACAAAGACAGGGATAAGAGAGACAAGGAAAAAAGAGGGGAAAGGCACGGCAAACAGTCTCCAGAGTGGGAGCCATTTCCCAGTCTGCCTGCTAAAGTTGTCAGGACCACCTCTCCTCGGCTCCACTCCCCGAGGTTCTCCCCAGAGCCGACTAAGCACTCTGACCAGAGGCCTTCTTCGAGGTCGTCTCACAGACCAGCCAGATCAGAGTGGGTCGCCTCCTCACGGTCGACTCTGAGTCTGTCAGAGTTTGACATGGACAGGATGATGTGGAAGTTCATTCGGACCCAAATCCAAATGGGAGTCTTGCCAGGCCCCTCTCCGGCCAGAGAGGAGACCTCTGTGCCCTTCTTCCATCCAGTCTCTCCTTCCCCGATCTGACCTGCGGTTTCGGAGTTTATGGATCCGAGGATCCTCGGAGCTGGGGGTTCGGCGCCGACAGTTCCTCCAACATCGACGCCGGCAATTACCTTGAGTTCCTCGGATCAGACTTGTTCGGTTCCGAGCAATTCTCAGAGCCAAGAATGGGGAGCTGGATCCAAGGGAACGGAGGTTTCTTCGGCTCTGACTTTGTCGGATCTGAGCCATTCCTTCGGAACCCTGGCTACCTTGGCCCAGATCCTCACGATGGAGCCAGGGAGAGCTTCTTCCTTGTTGGTTGCTAAGGAGGTGTGCTCTCCTTCAGCCTTCGACATGGTGGAGAGGGTTCTCTCCCAAGGATTGAGACCCCAGCCCAATGCCTTGGACTCCGCCCGGGCTGCCATGGATTTGGTCATGACTCCCATCATCTTGTCCCAGGGACAGCCCATGCTAGAGGAACCCCCAGGTGGATCCTGTCATGGAACCCCCCATGACTTTACGAGCCCTCCTCAGAGAGTCCTACTGAGGAGGCTCCCTGTAAACACTCGTGTAAGAGGAAGGTGCATGGACTCCCCCGAGTCCCTCACAGAAGATACTGAATTGGATGAAGGTGAGGGTTCCCCCAGGTCACCTCCCGAGGATGTCTCCTTTAGAGACATCATGGAAATCCTCCACCAGAAGGGAGGTTGGTCAGCCCCAAAACCCTCTACGGACGAGTTAGTATTCCTGGAGGCCTTTGGCATGGGCCCATCTACATCCCGGGTGTCCCCTCCTGCAGATCCATTAGTGGATCACATTACCACGTGGGCATGGAAGGAGCCTGACACCATAGAGCCAATACCCAAATGCCCGGACAGGATCCTTTCTCCCACAAACAGACAGGCCTGGTACAAGGTATCCCCGGTGAATGCTATGGTGGTTGCAGCTGCCACCAAGAGAGAACTGGCACAGGAAAGTTCTGCGGTCCACCCTCCGTACAAGGAGTCTAGGGCAGTGGATCGGTTTGGGAAGCGAGTCTTTTCTTCATCGACGTTTTCTATATGAGCACTGAATTATTTGGCACACATCATTCAACTCCAGCGAGACCTAGTCACGGAATTCGCTGTTTCATCCCCAGAGTCTTTGTCACCAGAGGACAAGCGTCTGTTCTCGGCAAAAATGTCGACTCTGAAATCTATTTTGAACACGTCCATGCATCTTCTTTCCCATGCCACTGAAGGAGCGGCTAGGGCGGCTGGGACCGGCGTAGCTATGAGGTGGCACGTTTGGCTCAGACTTTGTCAATTCGCGGACCCCTTCAAGGCATCATTTACAAATGCTCCCTTTGACGTTCCTCCCTATTAGGGAAGACAGTTCATGACACCCTGGTCCAGAGCGAGAAGGATGGGAAGACTGCCGTCTGAGTCCGCTTGTCTAGCCATCAAAGATCCTTTTCTAGGAATCAGAGAGGGCAAAAGAAGATGTGGTTCTGAAAATCTCAGTTTTCCCGGGACACTTAGGACAATTCCTCCCCTAGAGGCAGAGGGGGACAAGACAGATGCCGCCCAAGAAGCAGAGGTGGACAAGACAGACCCGCCCCAGAAGCAGAGGGGGCCCGAGGAATTTTGGGTCTAGGGAGACCTTTTCGGACAGACCCGCGCAGCAACCCTAAGGGGTTGCTCGACTGTCTTACTCTGGAGACAGTGTGGGGAAGATTGTCATTGCACCTAATGGCTTGGGAGTTCATTACAACGGATCGTTGGGTGCTCCAAATAATATCCACAGGCTACTCCATCCCGTTTGTAGCCCCACCCGTCCAACCAAAGCACCTCCTGGATGTTCCACCCGCTCAAAGGGAGGCGACAGCGCATGAAATTTCAAAGCTGCTTCACAATTGGCCCATCCTACTGGTCCCCCCCCAGATCAGTCCAGATTCGGCATTTACTCCAGGTTCTTTTTAGTGCCAAAAAAGATGGGGGACCTCAGGCCCATATTTGACCTGCCGACCCTGAACCTGACTGTAGCCAAGCAGAAATTCCGGATGGTCACCTTGCAGTCCATTCTACTTTACCTCCGAGAATGCGACTGGATGTGCTCGATAGACCTCCAGGATGCTTACTACCATATCAAAATTTGTAGAAGCTCCATGAGAATCCTTCACTTCCAGCTGGGAGCCAATCATTTCCAGTTCAGAGCCCTACCCTTCGGCCTCACCACAGCCCCCACAGTGTTATGGCAGTCGTAGCAGCTCACCTGAGGCTTCAGAGAATTTCAAGTGTTTCCTTACCTAGATGATTGGTTCCTCACTGCTGCCACCAAGTGTCTACTTTGCATGGCCAGAGACTCCTTCCTGCATAATGCAGTCAATCTAGGGATTACCATCAACATCTCCAAGTCCTGCTTGAACCTGACACAGACCTTGGAATTTATAGGGGTACGGCTGGACACTCTACTATTGCAAGTTTTTCTCACTCAGGACAAGGTCCAGAAAATATGGGCTCATGTGTCAGTGATCCTCGGCCCCAGGACGCCAATGGCAAGCGATGTTCTCCGAGCCCTAGGCTCCATGGCCGCAGCAATCTCAATCCTTCCCTGTGCGCATCTTCACATGTGGGTGCTTCAGTGGTACCTGGCAGTTCAGTGGTCTTGGTTAGACCTCCCCATGGACTATCCAATGCGAATCAGCAGAGCCTGCAAGATTTCTCTTCTCTGGTGGCTCCAATTGCCAGAAATCTTTGCAGGTCGTCCTTTCATAAAACCCCCAGCCCAAGCCACAGTGACCACGGATGCCTCCCAGCTCGGGTGGGGGGCCACTTTTTGGGGAGAATGGTTCAAGGCACTTGGTCCTAGACCGAGACCAGATTGCATATCAATTTTCTGGAGACGAGGGCAGTGCTTTTAGCATTGCAAGCCTTCCACGCTGTTCTTTCCCCGGGGACCATTGTAGTTCAGTCAGACAACATTTCTGTTTGGTACATCAGTAAACAAGGAGGAACCAGATCTTACCCTGTCTGTCGCGAGGCCATGAGTGTGTGGGAGTGGGCGATCTCCACCACTCGGTTTCTGATTGCAACACACATCCCAGGACACTCCAACATTTTAGTGGATAGACTGAGTCAGGCTATTCTAATGCCATACGAGTGGTCTCTGAAACCGTCAATAGCGGAGGAGATCTTCCTTGCGTGGGGTCACCCTTGCGATCTCTTCGCATCTCCTTCCAACGCGGAATGCAGCAAGTTCTTCGCTCTGATTCCCCTCACCAGGGGACTCCCCCAGAGATGCTCTCGTCCATGCTTGGCCTCCTGGGTTACTGTATGCTTATCCCCCATTACCTCTTATTCCAAAGTTTCTTCAGAAAGCTTGCCGACTGGGGTGCAAAGTGATCCTCATTGCCCCACTCTGGCCTTGTCAGGTGTGGTTCCCTTTTCTCTGGTCTCATGCTCTAACTCCTCCACAGATTCTGGATCCCTGCCCGGATCTCATCTCTCGGGCATTAGTCCACCCAATCTGGGCAACCTCAAGCTGATGGCTTGGTTACTCCAGTTCCCTTGATTGCTAGGACTCCTGGTCTGTCATCTTCAGTAAAGAATAATTTGGTGGCATCCCACAAAGCTTCCACTAGGAAGGTTTATCGCAGCAAATGGAAACACTTCTCTATTTGGGCTTCTCAGAGGAGCCTAGATCCCTTTACAGCCCCGGTCCCTGCAATGTTGGAGTTTTTGTCCTATATTTTCCAACAAGGGGCTAGTTCCTCTACGGTGAAAGTACAACTGGCAACCATATCTAATTTTCATGTCGGCAAAAATCTGAATGCTCTGGCCTCTCTGAGATTGTGTAAAGCTTTCCTGAAAGGTACTTTTCTTTTACATCCCTCGGTTAAGGACCCTCATTGGGACCTTACCCTAGTTCTACAGGTGTTGGTGGCTCCCCCATCCGAATCAGCAGCGTCAGTAGTTTTGAAATTCCTGTCCTGGAAGACAGCTTTTCTAGTGGCCATTACTTCGGCCAGAAGGGTTTCTGAGATCCAAGCTTTGTCTGCCTAGCAACTTACGTGATCTTTTATAAAGACAGTGTTTCGCTCCACACGGACCTTTCTTTCTTACCGAAAGTTGCTTCTGAATCAAATGTTAACCAGATGATTAATCTGACTGTGTTCTTTCCAAATTTCCAAAACAAGGGTGAATGTAAGGTGCATTTGCTAGATGTTCATAGACAGCTTCATTTCTGTTTACACAGGACTAAACAATTTTGTAGGTCTGACCAGTTATTCATGTCCTTTTCCAGACCCTTTTTGGGCAAGGCAATTTCCAGGGTCTCCTTAGCCAGATGGATTACACAATGTATACTGCAAGTCTATAAGGATAAAGGTGTGTCCCCACCTGGTCCTATTAAAGCTCATTCTACCAGATGCATGGCAACTTCTGCTGCCTTTTGGTGTAGGGTTTCTCTGGATGATATCTGTGCAGCAGCGACCTCGGCAAGGTCACATACATTTATTTCTAATTATAAGTTGGATTTGATCTCTAGAGGGAGAGCATCCTTTGGCTCTGTGGTGCTCAGGAATATCCTTCCATGAGGGCCTCCCAGGAGTTTTGGTAGTTGGGGGACTCTGTCCCACAGGTTGTAGATAAATGAAGTTGACTACTTCAGATAAAGAAGTCATGTACTCACCATAACGTTCCATCTGAGTAGTTGTACTATATTTTCTGCAACTGTCCCGCCCTCCTTCTCCCGAACCTGTTCTAGGTTAGTGCTGTTACTGAGTTGCTAATAGTTTGAATGGTGGCAAACTTGATCTGAGGGAAGGTAAGAGATGTGAGGTATTATGGGTAAGGGGAGGAGCTTGGAGCAGATGCTTGAAAAAATTTTGCCAACTCTGATCCTATATGGATCCAAATACCCACAGGTTGCAGAAAATGAAGTGCAACTACTCAGATGGAATGTTATGGTGAGTACATAACTTCTTTTTCTTACCTTGGCCGGGAGGTTGTTGCAGACAGTCAGTACTGGCTATTCAGTGCCTCCCTACTCTACCATATTCTTCCACTCCCAAGGTGCTGTATCAGATGATTCTGATGTTGTTAGAGGTATGGTTTCATCTTCTGAGGGTTCAGTAGGCAAGGGCTCTTGACTCTCTGCACAGTAAGCCCTGAAAATGTGCAGGTAGTCTCAGAGATGGAAAAGCCTCTGTCTATAGGCTAAAGGAGGTGTGTTCTTGGGAAAAAGTGGATATCCCCTTGAAATGCGCAGATACTATGATTTATTAGAGCAAGAAGCCTCTTATACTACCCCCATTCCTTTTAGTCTGTCAGCCTTAGAAGACAGTTTCCCTGCTGCCTGAAACTGTCCTGATTTCTAGCAATCAGTGTCTGAGAAGGAACTTCCAAGATGGCTGCACACTGAGTAAACAGCTGATTTTCTGCTCTCCCAATGTGACAACAGAAACTCCGGAAAGAGAGCTAGTGAATTGAATTTGTCTTTGGGTAAATTTTAGTAACTGGCTAGTAATTGCTGTGCTTGGATGCCTATAAAAAGAAATTTTCAGAACCTGAAAGAAAATCAACCACAAAAGGTGAGGAGAAAGCAGTGACTGAGAAGAATCCTATAGCTTTTCAGCAAAAAAAGCATTTCAGGCTCCAGCTTTGATACAGTTTAACTTTCAGTAGTCTAGAGGAAAAAGCAAGTCAAATGGTGCTCAGAGATGATTAAAATTAACAAAACACTGAAGGAAGTATGTCAAATCAAATAAAAGGCTAGAAAAATGGAAGAAGCTTTAAATGAATATTCAGAGGAGCTGATACTGCAAAAATCAAAGGTCATCATGAAGAAAAGGCTGACTGAGTATGAGACTGCTCAAGAAGAGAGTTTCCAACAATGGTAGACTGAGGCGACAGCATCTAGGGAAAACCTGAGATTTTTCTGCTGTACCACAGTAACCTGAAGGAACAGACTGTATTCATTTTATGAAAGCACAAATAAGCAACTGAACTGGTATTCCAGAATAGGAGTTAATTGAAAGGGCACAACTTGTGTACTCCAAACCTGGCCATGAGAAAGCAACCCAGACCTTGGATAGTAAAGATGCAATCCTACCAGCAGAAAAAGTTGATTCTGACAAAGTTGTGGCAGACTGGCAAAGTACTAAAAGTGTGACTCTACGCAGTAGTGTTTGGAAGATGATTACTCACTGTACACCAGGCAGAAGGAGTAAATTTATTCTAGCAATCAGGGAATGTTGAGAAGCAGGTGTGAGATTCAAGCTGCTGTATTCAGCTGTTTTCAGAATATTGTTTTCCTGGAGGGTCAAAATCCTTCTTTTTAGCAGAACATGCTAAATACAAATGTTTGTCCAACAAAATGTGAGTTATCAAACGGGATCGGATTCTGCTTCTTACTTTCCTTATAATAAAGCCCAGAGAGACTATGCCAGTGAAACCTTTTCTTATGCTCCAAAGGAAAATGTTTGAGACAGAAGAAAGCACAAGAGTTGTCTAGAACCACTAAGAGTATGTTGGAAATGAACCAGTGACTGGATGTGGGAGAATGTAGACCAACTGGAAGAACCAGCAACTCCGAAATTGATGAATAAATGTGGGATTACAAAGCATTAATTACATTTGTGAAGTATGAATTAAAACTTGGAAATATTGGGTTTTGTTTTACCTTGTTAAAGTTGTAGGCGACTCCAAAGCATATGCCTTACTTCATGCCATTAATGTTTGGATGAAGATTTAGGAGAGGAGAAGGAAAGAGTTAACTAATTAAAACAAATTTTAGCAGTATTTTTATGGTGCATGGCATTAACTGCATGCTGTAAAGTAAAGCTTTTTCAGCTTTTGTGTGTATGTGTTTGTAACTGGGATACTAAAGTGAAGAGGTGTCTCTGTCCCTGTTTTTTTTTTCTCTTCTTGTTCAATTTTAAGAAGTGTAAGCACTGTAATGTAAAAAGAAAGCCCGGATTAAAGATAGTGATATAAGTAAAAATCATATGCCCTTTCTTAACTTTGCATAAGGGATGACTGGATTAAGGCCCTTGTCTTAATAAGTTCTAAGGGGAAGCAAATAAAAGAATGTTGAATGCAATAAACACTAAATAGTGTTTCCCTCTAGCATATAAATGTCTACATTGCAATAATATGTAGAAGAACACAAATGTGTATCTGGTTCTCATGTTTCTATGGAGACAGTCTGATAAGTGGGAAATAAAAACAGAACACTTTCTTTCAATGACTATGACATAATGTTTTCTGAAGTCATTCAAGAAGTTTTCTTTGAGAGAGGAATAAAGATAAAAGTAAGTCACCACTTAGTTGAAGTAGATGCACAGGCTGTATCGTGGATCCTAGCATGGATAACCTTCATTATAAGTTAATTCAAGCCTGAGTGCGGATGTCAGTCTGGGCAGTTGTTACTATTTGGAGGGTTAAACTTCATTATTTAAAGATGTACATAGTTTTGTGTTAGTATTAAGTTAATAGGTTTTGGTGGTGTTCTGGATGTATTTTTTTTTTTTTTATTAAAACAAAAGCTTTATAAGATGTGACCTAGGTTCAAATGGAACTGTGTAAAAGATCAACCTGCCAAACATTAATGTAGGCATGACCACACTGACCCTCACTGGCCATTTTCAAGAGAAATCTTGATGAGTGGATGGTAAATAGAAAATTCACCCCAGGGATCACTCCAATGGCTTTACTCGACAGAGACACTGGGAACTAAGGTCGGGTGGCATGATGCCAGGGTAATCCTATGGGCTAGGCTTGTAAAGGCCCCAGGGTCATTAGCCTAGTACACACCTATGAACCTATGTAACACAAAAGCTGTAACTATAGATTAAAAAAACTGGTTGTACATAGGTGGGAATAATAACCTCCTGTCATAATGACACTTGCCATATTATGTTTAAATGTATATGGTTTCACAGATGTATACAAAAGAATAGTGATCTATATTAAAAATGCAGAGTACAAATAGCTATGCTTCAGCAGACACATTTTTAAAAAAATGAACAAGTAAATTTGCTAAAGAAAGGATTTCAGGATGGTTATTCAGCAGAATATCTAGGACAAAGCAAAAGGAGAGGAGTACTTGTATTACTTGCGAGGGGGAGTTCCAGTAGTGATAGAAGAGATAAAAAGGGGCTACTGGCAAGGGAGAATGATTATGCTGGCATGTTACACCTGAAACTGCTACAGTGGAACTTAAGATTCTGGGAGAAATCGGCTTTCAGCAGAGAATATTACTTGTACGTGTGGACTGGCATTTGATTTGTAACAGTGAGAATGTATCTGAGGATCTAAAAGAGAAAATATAACCAAAGAAGGTAGCTATTTGGAGAAATGGATGAAAATATTTGGTCTAGAAGATGTGAATTCGGTAGTCAAATATCTTTGTTAAGCCAGTTTAGAAGATTGTTAGACTGTACAAATTTAACTGTACTATAAAATGTGGTATATTTCCATAAATTTAACTAGACTGTAAAATGTGTTATATTTGTATTATGTTATGATTATTCCTGCTCTATATGACATTGTTATGATTGTATATATATACCTTTGGAGCTTTTCTCCCTGGGCCTCCGCTGAAAATGGACATGTATCCAGTCGGACTATCCCGGTCTGCAAATGTAAATAAAGTAAAAAAGTGTTGGAGTTTGGAGAGAATTTATGTACAACTCTCCAAGGTAGAAAAACTGGGCTAGATTAGACAAATTATATTTCACAGGAACATGTGTTTTTAATTCAAAGTGTTGATATGCATTCAGTAACTATTTCAGATCACGTGCCAATAATAACTAAAATAAAAATGCAAGTTAATGAAATAAAAATGAGAAACTGGTGCATCCCCCACCTGTCTATTAAAAAGAGAAGAATTTAAGGAGTGGGTGGTGGAAGGTTACAAGAGTTATTAGAAAAGATATAAATTTCTTCTGAAAATATAGCTAGGGAGTGGGACAAAATTCAAGTGGAATTTAAAAATAGGGTGAAAATAGAGATATTTTTATTTATTAGAATTATTTAGAGGGACTGACCAAGGTTAAAATATTGCAGAATAGGGAGAATCTCACAGAACAAGAAGAAGCAAGGTTCCAGAGTGCTAAAGAGAAAATATGAGACTATCTCGATAATATGCATGAGTTTAGAAGGATTGCTGTTAAGCAGCTGTTTTTTTTTTTTTTTTTTTTTTTTTTTTTTTAACTCCAAGCACAAAAACTTTTAGTGCAACGAATCGGGCATCAGAAAGTAGGATGGGTTCTTAAACTTATGGACCCTATAACAAGGAAAATAACAAGAGATCCTGTAGAGGTACTAGAAATATTGTGAAAAAAATAAGAAAATCTGTTTAAAGCAGAAAAATGTGGAAATAAAGAAAAAGTACAAATGGTGATGATTATGGAGTAATTAAGTATACCAAGATTAAAGGTAGATGAGGCTGAATTACTAACAGGGTAGGAGGAGGAGGAGATATGATAAAAATGGTGATGTACAACCAATCTACAGGCAAGCCCCCAGGAGTAGATGGTATTCCTGTGGAAATTCAGAAGCTAGGAGGGGAGAAAGTGATAAAGATCTATAAGGTTTTGTTTAACAGTATTTTAAAAGGAGGATAAACACCAACATCCTGGAAAAAAGCTGCAGTGGCTATAATACCTAAAGATGGTAACGATTCATCAGATCCAGGCCCATTTTGATTCTGGACCATGATTGTGAAGTGTGTGTCTATAATGGCTAAGAGAATAGCAGGGGTGATGCCACAGTTGATGGATATGGATCAGTGTGGTTTTGTAGAAGGGAGGCAAACATTTGACAATATTAATAGAATGCTGATGATCGAGAGGGGAAGCAGAATGTAAGAAAATATTGTTGGGGTTTTTTGATGCAAAGAAGGCATTTGACTGGGCAATGGAAGCATTTGCATTCACTAATAACATTTTAAGGTTGATTAGAAGGATATACGAGTTACTGGAGATGAAAATTCAAGTGGGGGGGGGGTTCTGATGAGTTCTGTTTGAGCAGAGGAGCCAAGCAGGGGGTGTCCTCTTTCCTCTTTATTTGTGTTATATTTAGAGCCATTGGAAAAGAAAATGAGGGACAGAGAAATTTGGAGATAGAATTGATATGGTAGCCAGGAGAAGTTGGTTTTGTTTGCTGATGGTGTTCTTTTTTACCTGATAAAGCTTGAGGGGAGATAATTTTGGTGTTGTGGAACATTCTGGGACAGTTTCAAGTCTTTCTGGGATGCAAAATGAATGAAGATAGAACAAGGGAAATAGCTGTAAACTATGTACCCACAAATGAATTGGTTCAGCAATACGCATATGTAAGTGGACACGATAAAATTAAATACTTGCGGGCATGGATTGAGGGGGATTCTGTTTTGGCAGCTGGGTATATGTTGGAAGAGATTAAACAAAAGATGATGCAAAAACTGAGAAACTGGAAGCCTGTTTTATGGATGTGGATAGAAAGATGCAAGCAGTGAAAATGTTTAGTCCCTTTACATATATACACAGGTCAAGCTTGTTTTTATCAACCAGAAGAGAGGTTGTGGATAGCAATTAATAGAGTTGAAGGATTTTATATGAGAGGGGAAGAGGGCAATAAGTTAGTACTTCCAGTATAACAAGGTGGTTTGGGATTAGTTGATTTGAAAGGATATTTCAGAGCTACACAGTTAAGGCTCCTATACATGGCACAAGCAGAAACCTATAATTCAAAGTGGAAAGGGATGATGATGAAATGGGTGGAAGCACAGAAAAACCTATAATTCAAAGTGGAAAGGGATGATGATGAAATGGGTGGAAGCACAGAAAACAAGGAGAGACTGGGATTTTGGATACAGATCCTTATGGGGAAAAAACAGAATATTATATTCATAAAGTAGCAGAAAGTATTCTAAGAACTAAACCAGCATAGGGACAGAGAGAGATTTTGCTGGTAGGGATGACTGCAATTAAGGCTACAGAGAATAGGAAAGAGGGGACTGGAATTTACTGGAGAAAACTGGCAAAGAAACCAGGGTACTGGGAGCAAATAATTAGAGCTGGAAATGTAATTAATTTGACTGCAGGCTAGAGATTACTTTCCCTGTCAAGGATTGTCAGGGTATATGCAAAGAGAAAGAAATGGGAGAATCCTAAGCAATAAACCAGCACTGGTAGAGTTTTTAGTAGAATCTAGAAGAGAAGCCCCTACTAAGAAAGGGGTAATTATTAGGGCTTATAAAATATTACATAACTGTAGAAATCTATCAAAGGAGGATAGAAAAGATTGAGATGAGAGATTTGATAAGCTGTTCACAAAGAAACAATGCGGATATATTTATGGCTCCCCAAATATGCAACAAAGTCTAGAAGCTTTAGGATCTTTGCTTGGAAGTGTTTGCATAGGTATTATTCCCCAGCCAGACTCCAAATAATTCTTCCTCGGGTAGATTGCAAATGTTGGAGGTGTGATGGGGAAGAAAGATGCAATTGGAAGTGTAATGAGTTGGCCGACTTTAAATATTCCCTGCAGACTACTCTAACAGAAATCCCAGGCGAGCAAATTGGTGCAGCTAAAATGATTTTTTTGAGCTGTGATGCAGAATTTAAATTGCCTAGACATAAGGCCATGCTGAGTTTAACTCTGGTTGCTGTCAAAAAGCACTTTCTAGAAAATGAAAATCACAATCTAAACCAGCTGTACTAGAAGTAGTGAAAATAGTTGCAGAGAGAAAACCGCTGGAAGTGAGATCTTTAGAAAAAGGGTCGGAGTAAATTACTTAGAAAAAATGGAAATTAATGGGAACAGTACATGCAGAATAATGTTTTGGAGGAGGAATGAGGTTTAAGGAAAGGCAGGAATTGAATAAGCTTTGTAATGTTTGAGTGACAGTGACTGAATAGATTATAAGTGTTGTATAATGTTTGCAGCTAAAAATATGTTTTTTCATTTATGTAAATGTGTGATTGCCTGTGTCACAAGTTTAATAAAGATGTTTCTTAAGAAAAAAAATGTTCATTATGACTTCCTTCTGGCCCAGGCAACAGTGGTTCTGGCCCAGGCAACAGTGGTTCTCCTTTCTTTTGGAAATGGCCAGGGGCAATTCCCACACTCCTCACTGAATGAATTTACTGTCACAAGCTCAGGGGTGTGTGTTAGCACGTTAACCCCAATCAATTTCATCTGACTGACTGGATGATAGGGTGTTAATCCCATATAGGCACATGTTTACTGAATATGCGCAGCAGGTATTAATGGAGGCAAGAAAGTCTGCTACTAGGAAATCGTATATTGGCAAATGGAAAAGGTTTTCTTGTTGGTGCCAGCAACATAACCAGCATCAGTTGAGGGCTAGTTCTCTGTTTTTGCAATATTTGTAAGTTACTATTTTATGGCCTTTCCTACTCCTCATCACAGTTCATTTATTGGCCATTTCAGTATGTCTGCCCTTGGATCCTCCTCTTTCGATGCATTCTCATGTCAGAATAGCTTGTCTGCCTGACTTGAGGTTTTTAACATGGAAACTGTTTTTCTAATTGCTCTGACCTCTGCAAGAAGAGTATCTGAGTTACAAGCTCCTATGGTGAGTCATACCCATCTCATTTTCCACAGATGCAGTTTTTTGATAACTAATCCTTGTTTGTGCTTATAATATCTGAGTTTACTGTAAGCCAAGCTGTCCGTCTCTGTTTTCTTTCCTAAACCTAAAAATAAGGGGGAAGGATGCTTCACACTTTGGATGCCCACAGATTACTCTGGTACTTTATTGATAGAACTAAATATTTCAGAACTTCAGATCAGTTCATTTCTTGTGAAGGTAAGAAGGGGCAACCTGTGTCAAAGCAGACTATTTCCAAAGGATTCTAAGGTTAGTATCTTTTGATCTGATGTTGTTAATCTTCACCTAATCCTTGACGGTGGGTTCGGTTCTGAACCCTTGGAACCAACTCGGCCGTTATTTTCCAGCTCGTGCTCTCCAAACTCTCGAGCCCAGCTCTACCCATAATGCTCCTCACAGAGATTACCTTAGATCTCGTTTGCTGCATCACAGACCAGATGTGCCTTCATTATCTCTTGAGCCTTGGTGAATATTTGTGAGTTATAAAACTTATTCTATGTATATCTTTACCTAAAAACTTCTTGCAGTTAACTATATCTACCTTATCTAAGCTACCCGGTCCTGTTCTGCTCTTTTACCATGAGGTATTTTTCTCCTTACCATTGTTGGTAACTCTTTCTTACCCCTAGGGTATCATCGTTACCATCGTTGGTATTTCTTTCCTCCTTGCCCTCAAAAAAAAAAAAATCTTTTATATCTTTTTAAGAAACTTCTCTGTGTGGAAGATTTTCAGTCCATATATCCCTAATCACTGTCTATTAATCAGATCAGACAAAAGTAGTGGAAGTAGCGAACTTAAATTCGTCTAAAGTAAAATAAATAAATAAATAAAAATAATAAAAAAATATATATATAATTGTACAGAATTACCAAGTATTTGAAAGTAATCCAAGCAAGCTGGTCCTGCCCTACTGTAAACTTCTACTGTTCAATTAAAAGTGCATTGGAACTTAGAAAATTGCCACATTGTTTACATGACTATTTTTATTTTATGTTATTTTCATTTTATTTTTAATTTATTTTATTTTATTCTATTCTACCAGTTGGTTTTAAATACCATTTTAAATCAGTTGTAATTTAAGTGTATATTTTGTTTCCATCATCATACATTTTTTTCTTATTATTTTTCTGGTTCTCATTTTTCCACTTTATTCAAAATGATTAGTAATAACAATACTAATTATACAATTTTATATATATATATATATATATATATATATATATATATATATATATATAGTTTTTTTTTAATAGATAGTTTTTAGGGTTCTTGTACACAGACCTGAAGACTAGGACAAAAGTGATCTTTGTTAACAATAGGTTATGAAAATAGAATTATTTTTACAATTGATTTTTTACATGCAAAGTGTATATGTATATATTTATATATTTTTTTTGATTGCCAAATGAACTAAGGTTGATATATTTCCAGCCATGTAGTATATTGTCTTGGATAAAATCACAGACTTAATAATCTACTTAATAATGTGGTTAAATAAGAGGTACCAGATCATTATAAATTTTATTTAAAATACTTAAGGGTTATATTATTATGACAGCTACTAAGTAGGGCAGGACCAGCTCGAATGTCACACTGATGGGGGAAGGGATGTGAATTTAACATGTGTACCGATAAAACTTGTTTTACAGCACAATAAACCACTCCCTTGCCTGATAAAAAGTGTGTATATATATTTAGAAAGCTTGTGAGGAAACTATTACTCTATTTTTGTTTTACTTGGATTGCTTGTCTGTGTACTTAATAAAGGATTTTCGACTGGAAACAGGCTGCCTGCCTTGCTTGGATTACTTTCAAATACTTAGTAATTCTGTACAATTATATATTTTTTACATTTTTTTTGACTTGACTAGTTTAAGTTGGCTACTTCTACTACTTTTGTCTGATCTGATTAATATACAGTAATTAACTAGAGATATATGGACTGAAAATCTTCCACACAGAGAAGTTTCTTACACTGTTTTGTTTTTGGAGCCACTACACTTGTTTAGTGGGCTGTTTTGAGACTTCGGGGATGCCACGGAGATTGTTTTTTTTTCTTGTATCTTTTTCTTACCTTCAAATATGTTTGAGAAGAAACGATCTCCAATGAAACCTAAAGGCTCTTCAGGTTTCAAGAGATGTGCTAAGTGTGAGGGGAAAATGCCCATCTCTGACGGGCATACCCTGTGTGTGTATTGTGTAGGCAAAATACATTTGCAAGAGAACTGTGCTATTTGTCACAGGTTTTGATCCCGTACCTTAATGGAAAGAAAGAATAAGCTTTTGTTGAAAGGCCTGTTAAAATCTCCTTTTGAATAGGCCATTTCTGGATCTAAAGAGAAAACTGTGGAAGTGGGAACTTCTTCCTACAGTTCAAAAAAGAGACCTTTTTCAGTTCTGAGTTCTTCGGAACTGATGAGAAAAATTTCTAAATCTTCTTCAACACCAAAAAACTCTTCGGCACCAGGAGAATTATCGGTGCCTAGCAAGACACCTTTGGAACTCTGATGCCTCTGCCCCGGCTCTGACTGAACCGTCGGAACCGAAGACTTCAGATTTATTTACTGCACCAAGGGCGTTTGTATTCTCCTTCTGTGGACCATTTTTAAGGACACCCCTTTCTTGGAAGTCAGATGGTCCAGATCTCCTTCCACTGTATCAGTGAGGTCTACTAAAAGTTTATCGGAACAGGACATTGAGGTTAGTGGACCAGCTCCTAGTAGTAAGAGGATTAACTTCAGTTCCGAGCCAGTCTGGCATTGAAATTGCTCATTCCATGACACCTACATACACTCCTCCAACTGTATCCGAGCCCTTTGAATCCTCTGTTCCGACAGCCTTCCCATCTTCGGTTCTGACTATAGCCTTAAGGTTTTCTGGATCTTCTGCACCCGGGGGACTCCCGGGTCGAGACTCTGTCGGTTCCGGGATGCATGATATCCTTTCGGCACCATCTGAGCCATCCATGCCTCTCGGAGCATCGACCCTTGTAGTTCAGACTCTGGCTCTAGATGTGGAAGTGGTCTCCTTGGTGTGGGGTGTGACCCCGGTCCCGAAGCAGTCCTTTTCGGTTCCGGGCTCCCACCCCTCTACTGGGAGGCCTGCCTTCCGTATCATGGAGAAGGCCCTATCCCTTGGGGATTCTCAGTCGTTGCCCTCCCGGTCTGGACAAATATCTTCCCCTTCCTCTCGGCTGGAGCTGTCATTGACCTCATCCCCAGACAGAAGGCGCTAAAGCCCCAGGTAACTTCCCACCCTGGTGGTTACCTCTTCGTAAACTTCGCCGGAACTTCCCCCCGAAGAAGTCCCTGCAAAGAGTAAGTGCAAGAGGATATCCTTGAAATACTATAACAGAGGGGTGACTCGTCGTCCATACAACCTTCCACAGAGGAGTCATTATACCTGAAGGCTTTTTGCGCCCAACCTTCCACTTCTTGGATTTCTCCACCCACTGACTAACTGTTGAAATTGATCGCTTAGCAGGCTTGGAAGATACCTAACGCCATAGAGCCTATTCCCAAAAGGCCTAACTGTATTTTGTCTGCACCAAAGGATGAACCACATTAGTCCAAGGGAATCCTGATGCTGTGGTGGTAGCAGCAGCCACCAAAAAAGAACTCAGAAGAGTCACACTGTCCATCCTCCTAACAAGGAGTCTAGGACCTTAGATAGATTCGGGAAGTGTGTTTATTCTTCAACAGCCTTTGCTTTAAGGTTGTTGAACTGTATGGCACACTTTACCAGGTTACAAAGACTTAATTAAGGAACTTTCTAACACTCTGGCAGGAGCAGTATCTGCGGATGTTTAGGATAAGGTCTCCTACCAGCTTGCAACCCTCAAATCCATCTCCAATTCATCCATGAGGCTCATAGCACATGCAGCCAAAGGGACGTCCAGAGCAGCGGGTTCAGGCATAGCCATCAGATGGCATTCCTGGATGCACTTATGTGATTTTGCGGAGCCATTCAGAGCATCATTTGTCAATGTACCATTTGAAGGATCTACCCTTTTTGGCCCAAAAGGTAAGGAAACTCTGACCAGAAGTGAGCAGGATGGCAAGTCCCTGTCTGCTATAGGCATACGTTTCTCTACCCCTCAGCAACCCTACTCAAGGAATCAGAGGAGTGGAAGACTATGGTTCAAGAAATCCAAAGGGCCTTTCTATAACTCGCGTGGTAAAGATTTCCCCTGAGGCAGAGGGGGAAACATTGGAAGATGCCACCCTACGGACTGGAATGGACTGCAAAATCAGGGGTCCAGGGAATCCTTCTCTGAATGGATGCCAGATTGTCTTCCTCTGGAGGCAGTTAGGACAATTACCCCTGCACCTACCAGCCTGGCAAATAATAACTTTAGACAAATGAGTGCATGAAATAATATCCAGAGGCTACCAAATTCCTTTGTTCGTGAACCCAAACCTTAAAAAAAACTCGCAGATGTTCCACCCAATCAAAGGGAGGCAGCAGTTTTGGAAATCCAAAAGCTGTTTGACAAAATTCATCCAAAAAGTCCCACCAGACCAAATAGGATCTGGGGTTTACTCAAGATTCTCCTTAGTGCCCAAAAAAAATGGGACTGGAAACCGATTATGGATCTCAAATCGATTCAACAAATCAGTCCATCAAACCAAATTCCAGATGGTGTCGGTACAAGCCATACTTCCTCTCTTGGAGAAAGGTGACTGGATGTGCTCAATAGACCTCAAGGATGCTTATTACCACATAAAGGTGGAAAAAGCTCCAGAAGGTTTCTATGCTTCCGACTAGGAGCCATTCACTACCAATTCAGAGCACTACCCTTTGGACTCACCACAGCCCCCAGGGTGTTTACCAAATGCATGGCAGCTCATCTCAGACTGCAAGGTTTTCGAGCATTCCAATATCTCACTGACTGGCTCCTCACTTCTACCACCAGGCATCACTTAGAAATGGCAAGAAGACTATACCATGTCTGTTTGCACATCCCAAGGTATTTCAGTAAATCTCAAGAAATCCCAGTTGCAACCCACACAACGTCTGGATTTCATAGGGGCACAACTGAACACTCTCTCAGGAATAGCTTCTCTTCCTCCAGAAAGACTACTAAGCATCAGGGCTCTGGTGAGACAGATTATTCAAGACGACGGAGTCCCAGCAAGATTAATTCTTCAAACCTTGGATTCAGTGGCTACCACAATCACTCTGGTTCCTCTAGCAAGATTTCGCATGCGAATACTACAGTGGTTACTAGCAACACAGTGGTCTCTCACTCATCAACCAATGTCTTATCAAATTTTAATAACCAATCTCTGCAAACAAGACCTCAAATGGTGACTTCATTCAGATCAGATTCTCCTGGGCTGATCTTTCACTCTACGTCAACCCCAAGCCATAGTGACCACAGATTGGGGGGGGGGGGCATTATCTGAGAAAGAGAGTTCAAGGCACATGGAGATGACGGCAGTGCTATTAGTGTTGCAAGCATTCCAAGATTCCCTTTCTCTAGGAATAGTTGCAGTTCAAACAGACAACATGGCAGTGGTCTGGTACATCATCAAACAATGGGGAACCAAATCATATCCACTATGTTGAGAGGCACTCAGTGTGGAAATGGGTGTTTTCTTCCAACCGTTTTCTCATAGCAACGCACATTCCGGGAAATTCAAATGCGATAGCAGACAAATTGAGCAGGACTATACGAGTAGTCCCTGAATCCAGTAGTGACAGACGAGGTTTTCCGTCGATTGGGACAACCTTGCTGTGACCTCTTTGCTTCTCCCCTGAACAAATGCAGAAGTTACTTTTCCCTAATCCCTCCACCGGGGGAGTCACCCAGGGACGCTGTTCTACACAATTGGCCGCCCAGTCTATTATATGCCTTTCCCCCAATTCCGTTAATCTCTCAGTTTCTGAAGAAAGCAAAAAGGACAAAGAATACCATAATCCTCATTACCCCATTCTGTACTCGACAGGTCTGGTTTCCCTTCCTTTTGCCTCATCTGCTACAGAAACCATGGACTCTGGACCTGGCTGCAGACCTGCTAACTCACCTAGCAGGCATGGTTCACCCAAACGTACAGCACCTCAAACTGACGGTGTAGTTTCTCCAATTCCCATGGTTGCCAGGCAAGCCCCTCTGTCATCACCCGTCCAACGTATTATTATTGCACATCACAAACCTACAACTAGAAAACTTTACCTGAGCAAAGAGTAAAGATCCGGTTCCTCCATGGGATTTGACAACAGTCCTAGAAGCGTTAACTCAAAGCCCCTTTGAACCAGCTGATTCTTGTCAATTAAAATTTTTGACTAGTAGCCATCACCTGTGCAAGAAGAGTTTAAGTTGCAGGCTCTATCATGCAAATCTCCCTATTTAATTTTTCATAAAGACTGGGTTCAACTAAGAACAAATTCCTCATTTCTTCCAGAAGTGGTTACTGAATCCAATATCAACCAGACTATACATTTACCACCCTTTTTCCCTAATTTTACCAGTAAAGAAGAATACAATCTGCATTTGCTAGATGTTCATAGACAGTTGCGTTTTTATCTCTGCAACACTAAGGAATTCCATAAATCTGACCAATTATTTGTGGCTTTCTCTTCCTTAAAAATGGGTTGTGCAGTCTCCAAAGTTATCTTGGCTAAGTGGTTGAGAGGCTGTATGTCTTTCATCTATCAATCTCATGAACTTCAACTTCACAAAACAGTTGAAGCTCATTCTACGAGGGCTGTTGCCACATCAGCAGTTTTTCATGCAAGACCTTCTTTAGACGACATTTGTGCAGCAGCTACTTGGTCCTCTCACCATACCTTCATTGTACATTACAAACTAGATCAAATCTCGAGAGGTCGGGCATCCTTTAGCTGTATGGTGCTTCGGAATATTCTTCCGTGAGACCTCCTAAGGTACGTAAGTTGCTGGGGATTCTGTCCCACCATCAATGATTAGGTGAAGATTAACAACATCAGATAAAGAAGTTGTCTTACAACATTCCATCTGTGTTGTTAATCTTCACCAATTCTTGGCATACCATCCCCCATCCTAAATCTCTTAGTAGGCCTCACCTGATTCTGATCCAGTTTCTCATCACAAATCCATAGATGGCCTCGTCTTCTTTGTATATATCTCTATGTGTATGGTATTCTAAAATTTTGGCTATATTCTGCCATCTGGCAAACTCGATCTGAGGTAATCTTTGAGGAGCATTATGGGTAGAGCCAGGCTCAAGAGTTTGGGGAGCGTAAGCTGGAAAATAACGGCCGAGTCGGTTCCGAGAGTTCGGAACCAACCCCCCCCCCCATCAAGGATTGGTGAAGATGAACAACACAGATGGAACATTATGGTAAGACATAACTTCTTTTTATACTCTCCACAGCAAAACTATTTCAGGTAGGTTCAAGGCCCACTCTGCCAGGGCTTTGATGGCATCTATGGCTTCTTGAAAAGGGTTGTATTCTAGAACTATGCTAGAAGCATTAACTTGGTCCTCTGTACATTTACAAAGCATTACAAGCTAGAGTCCTTCTCCATGTCTAAATCAGGCTTTGCTAGGACCATTCTCCATGGACTCCTGGACCTTGCTCCTTCCTTCCATTTCCCAAATGTAGTAAACTACGATGATTTACCCATGTAGCCGAGGCTACCGCAGCAGAGATCAACAGTGATTAGTATGATGAGCATAGTATAGCTGTACAAGTAAACTTACCATAATAGATGTTCAAATGATCACTACTGCAGTTGCCTTGCCATTTCCCCATCCCCCTTGTTTCTTGTTGTGTTAATTGTGCCAAGGTGTGAATACTAATTTTTGTTCTTAGGATTGTCCTTTCAGAACTCAGCCTTCCTTTCCTTTGCCATGAAAACTGTGGAGGGTTAGGCGCCCAGACCTGTCTTTGGTCGACTCAGCTCAAGCTGACTGACCTGGGCATGTGAAAGGTGCCTTGAAGCTTTGGAAGCTGGCCGGCTGTTATATCCTAGGCAGGATAATAACCCATATAGCTAAGGTTATTGCAGCAGTGATCATTTGATCATCCACTAATGTAAGTTTACTTACACAGTTGTACTGTTTTTGCCTTCATTCTGTCGATAATGTTTCATGCGGTGCTTTTGACACACTTTGGTATGGGATTGTTACATATCATTAGTTGTACACACTGATGTTTATCTACCTTCACAGATATAATGGTTGTGGGGTCAACCTCAGTGGAATAGGCTGTGCCTGATGTCACTGCAGCTTCAGTCTCACGACACTGGTGGTCTATTACTGGTGCAGTCCAGCAGCACAGTGCCACTATCAGCAATAGTTACTATTTAAGGCCTCTTATCACCAACATCCACTGACTCAACTGGGTAGAACCTATCCTTGCCTCTCCAGTGGGTATGGAAGAACTGGACATGTCTGGCATCCCAATACAAGATGCACTGTCATCACCAACTTGCATAACAGTAGTGTGCAGCTGTCGTAAGCTCCATGGAGTGCCTGCTGGCTCATTTATTTATTTTTATTTATTTAAGTTTGATGACCGGGGATGTCCACTGGGCCAAGAAGAGCCCGTTTTCAGTGAAGGCCCAGGGAGAAAAGCTCCACAGTAATTAAAAGTTGTATTTCACATGTTACAAAAGGACATATTCATACAGCTAATTAAATATTTACAGATGAGCTCCATGATCTTTGCAGTTGGCTTGTCACAATGTTAAAAAAAATGAAGACATAATTAAATACAGAAATTTCAACATTTACATAAAGTGAATATTTTTGTTATAAACTCAATTGTAGGTTTTACATTTCAAAATTATACAGCTACTAGCCATTAGTAGGTTAGGAAAATATTATGCATGGAGAGGGTAATAGTATATTTGAGATTGGAGAGTATAGTACAATAGATATTCGAGAGAAAATTAGTTGTTAGTAGGGGAGGGATTGTTTTAGGTGGGGTGAAGTAATAGAGGTAGTAGGGGAGGGATTGTTTTGAGTAGGGTGAAGTAATAGTAGAGGTAGTTGGATGAGTCAGTGCAAGGTGGAACAAGGGGGGAGGGGCTTAGGTTGGAGCGTGGCAAGGGCATTCCCATTTGGAAGAAAGATGAGAGTAGCTGAGATTTTAAATTTGTATGTTTAGATAGGTTGCATAGGTGTGTGGGGAGAGTTTTACCCTATTTAGCTAAGGAGTGGGACAACAGTAGATGGCCCGGAGGTCATGCAGGTTTGTGGACCTGAAGGAGATTTTGTTATTTGGGTCTGAGTGAGCGGTTGGGAATGTAAGGTTTTAAAGAAGTAGCGAGAGCTGGGCAGTTGGCAGGTTTAAAGACGAGCTTGTGGGCAATGGTGAGTTGTAAGTAACTGAGGTAGTTGGGTAGTTCAAGCCAGTTGAGGGTGAGAAAGGAGTGGCAGTGGTGGGATGAGTTTTTTGAATTGGTTGCAAATTTGGAGATCTTGTGGTAGCAGGATTCCAGTTTGGACCAAAGGCCAAGATGGAGATTGGTGAAAAGAGGGGCACCATACATAAGGGAGGGGAGTAAGAAGGTGGATGCAAGAGTTTGATGGGTAGAGGGGCTTAGGAAGCGATTGTGCCTGTAGAGGAGACCTAACTTTTGGTAGATTTTCTTGATTGTGGAGTGGATGTGGGTGTCAAATTTTAGTTCTTCATCAATAATGATGCCAAGAAGCTTGGTGTTGGGAACAGTTTCAAGGAGGGTGTTGTTTTGGCTCTGTATGGTGAATGTGGATTTGTCAATGGAGTTTTTGGTAGGGGGAAAAATATTAGTTTGGTTTTATTTGCATTTGGTGCCAAATGGTTAGGCTGCATCCAGGTTTCTATTTTGGAGAAGGCTAGTTTGTTTTTTGCTAGGAGCTTGGGGGGGGGGGGAGGCTGCGCAGATGATTGTTGAGTCATCTGCATATTAGGTGATAGATGAGTCTGGGATAGATCGGTGAAAGTTATTAATGAGTAGGTTGAAGAGAAGAGGGCCAAGAACAGAACCTTGTGGGGACACCTGTGGGTGTGGGAAGGAAGGGGGAGGTTGACGTTTTCCATTGGACAAGCTTGTTGGCTGTTGGACAAGTAGCTAGAAAACCAGGCAATGGTGGTGGGAGAGAGGTGGAGAGTTGGGATATAAGTAGGGTGTGTGAGATGGTGTTAAAGGCCTTTGACAGATCTAGGAATAGTGTGAATACGAACTTGCCTGAGTCACGTTTGAGGTTTATGGTTTCAAGAAAGGAAAGAAGGGCAGTCATGGTGCTGTGGCCAGGGCCGAAGCCATGTTGGGTAGGGGAGAGGAGATTGTTTAGTGTTAGGTGTGCCATGAGTTGTGTTTGTATTGTTTTCTTTAGTATTTTAGAAAGGGGGGGAAAGGATGGCAATAGGCCTGAAGTTTATGGTATCAGTATTTTTGCCACCTTTTGTGGAGGGGATGATGCAATCATGGCATCAGATAGAAGTGATGCATAATTCTTGTATGGATCTGTTTATAAGAATAGAGATGGGATAGGCAATGCTGTCTGCAGATTGTTTGAGGAAGGTGGGTGGAAGGATGTTGGGTGCATTGCGACAGGTTTTGAGTTTGAGGAGAAGTCTTTTTATAGTGCTTGTGGGGATGGGCTTCAGGCAGAAGGATGTGGAGGAAGGTTGATGATTGGGGTGGTGGTTGGGGCAGGAGGGGGATGGGAAGGAGTTTAGCTATGCAGTCTGAAGAATGAGTTGAACTGGCTGGCTGGCTGTTTCAAGGTTGGAGAGGTTGGGGTTTGGGCAGGGGTTTTCTTTGTTGCCAGGATGCAGCATGGATGAGATGGAGTCCCAGAATTTTTTTGGATTTATTGAGTGCAAGGACTGGAGTTTGGAATAGTGGGCTTTGCAGTCTTTAATTATTAGTTTTTGCAGAGTTTCGTAGTTGCTTATACTTTAGGAGGGTGTTAGGGTTTTTATGTTTTTGATATTTCCATTTTTTGTCCCTTTGGTGCAAGGCTAGTTTAGTATCTTTTGATAACCATGTGCAGGGATTAGTTTTGATGCGTTTGGTTTGGGGGGGGGGGGGGGCTTGCTGATTGAGAAGGGTTAGGAATGAGTAGTTAAAGTAGGAAATGGCATCATGTAGAGGAAGTGTTTTTAGAGGGAACCAGTCAGTATGCTTTAAGCATTCTGAGAAAGTTGGAGGGTTGAAAGAGGAAAGGTTGCGGGTTTGGATGTAGTGGTGGTGTTTATGCAGTGGAGATGGGAGACTGTCGATGAAGGCTGGTAGGTGATCGCTGAGAGGATCAGGTAATGGTTCCGGCTTTGGTGATAAAGTTTGGATGAGTTGTTAGGAACCAGTCAGTGATGGTACCATCTTTATTTGGTCTGGTTGGAGATTGTATTAATTGAGAGAAGTTGTAAAAGTTGATTGTGTGGGACTGGGCTTCAGAGTTAATAGTATTCTAGTTGATGTTGGTATCACCAAGTATATAGGTTTCATTTTTTTGTATTGGAGGAGAACCAAGACAGGATGTTTTTTTCAAGAGTTTTGATATTATCACCAGGGGGAATATAGAGGGCAGCGATACATATGGACTTGTGGTTGCTTATTTTTAGTAAACCTATTATAATTTCAGCGTTGGCAAAGGTTGGTATTTTATTGGAGTAGGGAGTTATGGTATGGGCGGTGGGGTAGATTATTGCTACCCCACCTCCTTTTTTGTGGGCTCTGTCATTGCAAATGATTTGGAAACCTGGTGGTAGGATTTCGCTATCTTTTATATAGGTTTTCGGCCAGGTTTCAGAAACTGTGGTAGTGTTGGGGTGGTTAAGGGAAAGTCAGGCATGGAGGTTAGGGATTTTGTTTTTAGGCTTTGTGTGTTGTAAGGCGAATGGACTTAGTTTGTGAGTTGAGTGGAGGGTTTGGTGAGATTGATGATGGGTCTGGGATTGGGGTGGATGTCACCGGCTAGTGAGAGAGAGATGGGGTGGAGTAGAAGAGTGAGGTAGTGTGTTGGGCAAGGGTACCCTTGCCCACTGCTTCTCTGGTTCTACTGTGGTTATGACCCACTGTGCAGGTACCTTGGGGTCAATTAGTGGTACTTCCTCACTGCCAGCTACTTGTTTTGAGTATGGTCTGGCATGATTGGACAATTTTCACAAACATAGCCAAAAGCTTCACAGCATGTTGCATACACCTCAGTCTCATGTGGGGATCCCCTGCAACAAGTTCTGTGTACTACTCATTATTTAACACTCCTCTGCTGCTGGCGGCTGTGTACTACTCCTTATTTGATGCTCCTCTGCTGCTGGCTACAGTCTGTCTGGTCCTCCAGTTGCAAAATATTATGCTATAACTATTGTTTGTAATACCCTTTGCACTGCACACCACCTGGTAGGTCATGGAGTGGAAACCTTCATTTTGATATACCAGTGTCCATGTGGGTGAGGTGTACCCTTGGTGGAGATGTGAATGCAGTTAGTGGCCCCTAGAACTTCAGGAAAATTGGCTGTTATAGAACACCACATAATGGCATTTCTCTGGTTTGTGGGAGGTGCATGCGGGCCTAAGCGCAGCATGGCATCAAAGAAACGGTGTAGTATTAGTTCGGCAGATGCGTATGAAGCACCCACACACCTATGCATATCTGCTTAAACGTCCCCATATCAAAGATGGTCAGTGTTACATATGCTGTATAGTCCACAGGGATTGGTATTTCGTATATCCCATGGGATTCCATGTGAGGGCATTACATGGCTACAAGTTTCCATATTTATTCTCTGCCAGCATAATGGAATAAAGCTGTGTCCATGTCATGGAGATGATGGTGGACTAATCATAGTTGGATCTCTCTGCAGTATGTTGGATGACAACACACAATCACAGACACTGACTATAAAAACAACCCCTAACAAATACTGTCCATGTGATGTATAGCATCTTTAACGTGATCTTTCTCATTGTTCACGGAGAAGTGATGGTGTGTAAACGTACTGTGTGAAATGTTTCATTGTACCGTTTGTTTCTGAAGCATGCCACCATTGTTTACCTTCATTTGCATTGGCTCTTGGTCTCATTTCCATAATGTCACTCAGAAGAATGTCATATCTTCATTTGCATATAATGCTAACTGTGCTATTTTCCCAAGTAGCACAGTCACTCTGTATATCTCTGACCTGCTCCCACTTCCCACTGCTTTATTTTGCATACGAGTAAATTTAATCTTTCTGAATTCCAGCTTTTGTGTTTGGCTGTTTAAGCAAACAGAATGCTGTAAGGGGTATAAAGTTGAAATGAACATGTTACAACAGCAACCTAATAAGTACAAACAAAAAAATAAAGCCCCTGCATATCTCCTACCTTCAGTACTATACACTGCCTCCATCTACACCAACCTTCAGTTATCTCTACTAAATAACTTTGGACAATGCTGTAACAAGATGGCTAAATTTACTACCAACAATCTCCTTAATCTTACCTCTGCCTGCCGCAAAGCAGGCTGGCTAGAACTTCCACACACTGTCACCCAGTTAGCAACTGTTCATATCTACAAACCTTGACACTGTCCTGCAATCCGAGCTGTAATGGAACCTTACACCCTGCACAGTCCCTACACTTCACAGTTATGTCTCAAAAGTCTGCAATTCTGTCCATGCCACCATCGGACAACAAACCAACCTATATAGATTCAAAGACTTGCTAAAACAATTTAAAAACCCTTGGCTTTGCTGTTACTCCTCCCTGGGCTAGACAGCCTTAGCCATTGCATACCTCCATTACTTGTATATCTCAAGAAAGTAAATTCTCAGTTAAGTTTCCTTCCATCTTCTGTCCCTCTGCCTGTACTGCCAACCCCGACCATTTTTTTCCCTCCAGCAAAATTCCAACTCCTAACTCTCTACCTTCTGCATCTGCCTCAACTTCACTATAACTTTCTTTTTCTCTGCATCACCTAACAGCTGTACACAATATTTGGTACTTGTGTATTATCGCAACCAGATCTACCTTTACTTGCGTATTATCGCAACCACTTTTTCAACAGAAGAAACGGCTGTTTTGGAAAGCCGTACTCCTGCCGATAAACTAGTTGGAGCTTGTCGTGCAACATGTAGGATTTCCATAAAGAAGTGCCGCTTTTGACATGTCAAAGGTAGGAGTACATTTGTGGCTATGTGAAAAAGTGAGAAGCTTAGGGAGTTTACAGCTGTCAGCGTCATTATGGTGGAGTCGTAAGTTGTCATTTCGGAAAAGAAAAACTCCCAAGTGTTACCGACAGTGAAGCTTTTCAACAATCCTGCCTTGTGGCAGGAAACCACACATTTTATGCAGAGAATAGCACCCACACTAACAAAATAAGATAGGGCACACAAATTTTGGCCATTCTGGGAAAAGCTGGTGGCAGCACTCCTGTCTTATTTGTAATGCAGTAGTACTTAACGGTTCTGAAATATACTGTGTACCTCCACTGATTTTGGCATAGTTTTGGACCACTTGTGTACATTAAAAGCAATGTTTTCTGTCCCTCCATGTTTCTGACAGTCTTGTCACTATTTATATATATGTTTAGTGTTTTTCAGAACATTTGTCAATTTGTCGGCACAACTACGGCTTGGAAAACAGCCGTTTCTCTTCCTCCACATGTGGTTGTGATAATACGCAAGTACCCAATACTCATTTACTTTGTAGACATCACTTCCTGTCTACTTTCTACTTGTATCTCAAATGCCTTCTCCCTCTTATTTATGCTACACTTAATGTAAAACTGCAATGTGTGATATATTATACCTCACTGTATATGTCAGTTTGTCATGTGTTTACCAAGTGCTGATTTTCTCTAATATAGCTGATTCCAACTAATGTGTCTACATTGTAACTTTAAGCTTTACATTGTTCTCTACTGTATAAAACTGCCTATTTTGTAACGAACTTCTCACAGGCCACAACTGAAAGACTACAACAGCCCAGTCTGACTTACCCCATTCATCAAGAGCAATAAATCTTGCACATCTAAACCCTTTTTACTTCCATTGTTCTTCTTTGATCCAGCTAAAGAAAGGAAAATTGTACACGTTAAGACATTTCTCGTTTTATGAAGTAAATTGAGGAGAATTTGATAAAATTTGATCTTCGTGGTATGAAATATAGTGTCACAAAAGAGTGTAAGTGTTGGACAGAGAATGTCAAGTTATGGCCCATTTTGCTCATTACTTAGAGTAGTTGATTTGTATTCCTAAACAAGCATTTATCTGTATGTTAATATTTTGTTATAGACAGATTTATCTGATACCCTTTGTTAAAATGTTTGTACTTTTAAATCTGTTTAGTTTGTATTTTTTTTTTTTGGTTTACTGATTGGTTAATTAGTTGTATGAAGCATAGAAGTCACTTTTAAAGCTCTCCAACAAATACATAGCCAGACATTAGGATAAATCACCGTGAGCAAGCCTAACCGATTACTTGAGTGTTGTACTTGTCTGTAACTGCTTCAGTACATCTGTTTATTACTTAATTAAAAAAATCATTGCAGTTATGGGATTTATAGACACTGACCTGAAGCCAAAACTGGAACAGACAGTAAGTACCTCATGCTCTACTATAGTGTTGGTGATGGTATATTGGTCCTGTATAGTTCTGGGAATGGCATCAATGATGAATGCACAGCCTGCTTGAATGACTGTTGCCATTTTCAGTTCTGGAATGTTTTGGGTTGTTAGTAAAGCAGAATTAATATAATGTAGGGCAGTACTGTGGTGCACTAGTTCACACCGCTGCTTCACAAGTAGTTTGTTCTCCACTTTATCCTCATGAGTTTTTGCAAGGGGCTCCTGTTTCCTTCCACATCACAAAAAGGATGCAGTATGTGAATTTGAAATGCTGACCCTGTGTGTGTGTGTGTGTGTGTGTGTGTATTTGACTGCATTTTGCGATGGTCTAGCATCCCAACCAGGACTGGTTCCTGCCTTATTCCCACTACATGCCATGATAGTCTGCAACTTGCTACAGATCTGAATTAGTTACAACTGTTGAAGGTTTTTCCTGGTTAGGGGTCGCCCCAGCGGAACTCCAGTCTGCTAATGATTGGCAGTAGATTTTCTTTTTTGTTTTGTTTTTTTTTTTTATGCTGGTGCCAGCTGAATGCCCAACCTTCAACGAAGACACTCCCATTCGCCCATTCTACTCATGTCTTTCGAACGCAACTCGACTGCGGGGAGGGCATGCAGACTCCACACAGAAGGCACTCCAGCCAAGAATCGAATGGGAGAACCACTTGCTGTGAGGCAACGCTACCGCTGCACCACCACGGCTATAGTACTCCGTAATTTTATACTATTATAATGAGTCACTAAGCTACTTTTATCACACCTGCCTACCCATCTGGACTTATGGTAGTTTCTTTACAGTACTACTTTGATGTATGTATTTGTTTACCAGGGTACTTCACTAATCACAGATGACCAGTTGCAAGCCCATCCCAAGTTACATACATAGCAAAAAGTATGCATTTACATAAGGGTAATGTATGAGAAATATTCCTACAGTTAACTTAGAGGTTAACGTGAAATATTTAATCAGTAAATAAAGTAGAAATAGTCTATATGTACATATTTATAAAAAGAAATGTAGAATAACAGAACATTTGGAGAAGATAGTGGCACAGCTGGAGGAGGAGGAAAGATGGTGGAAGAATGGGGAGTTGGGCTAGGCTTGAATATGTAGAGTAAATTGGGTATCCTCTATAAAATTAGGAGCACCTTGTGGTTTGAGGAGATGATGATCAAAGATATGTCTAAACAGTAAAGTAAACCAGCAAGATG
Organism: Protopterus annectens; assembly: GCF_019279795.1. Classification (NCBI taxonomy): domain Eukaryota; kingdom Metazoa; phylum Chordata; order Ceratodontiformes; family Protopteridae; genus Protopterus; species Protopterus annectens. The sequence goes on from NC_056733.1 coordinate 1,592,185,752, forward strand.
TGAACACAGTTAAGTGTACAAATAAGTAGAAAAATGGTGAGAAAATCGTGGGGTCCTCCACTATGGAGTGTGTTATATAACATGCCGTTTAGCTGAACAGCTACATTCCAACTGTTTCTTCAAGAAGTGCTTGAACTGAATTCTGAAAACTGAGTAGTCAGTAAGCTCTACTAGATTCTTCGGAAGTGACTGCCATAACTTGAGGCCAGAACAAAGAATATGTTGAGTAGTAGAATTTTCCCATACATACAATTTTTTTTAGAACTCGTTTAGTTAAAAATAAAAATAAAAAATTACTGACTGGATCTGAGTGGAAGTGCTGTTTAATGCTAGTGCAGTAAGTAAATTTATTTAGCACAGTTTTGGGAATGTGTGTATGAATACGGAGCTAAAATTTCTCTTAATTGTTTGAGACCTCAGGTGGGATTTTCTAACATTTCAGATGATGTTCTTCATGTTTCACTGTTGCAATCATTACAATTGGGTTATCTGCTTGCTACCTGACGTCATGGAAGATGAGACAGCAACCAACGCAGGACCCAAGACTTTGATAATCAGGCCGACTGAGGCCTAACCTGCAAGCAGATAACCCAAATGTAATGACTGCAACAGTGAATACACTCAACATCTACATTTATGGTACGTGTACACAACTGTACTTTTTTTGGTTCCATTTCAGACAGCAGTGTCAATTGTGAAAGGAATGACTCCAACTAGAACAACTGTTTCATCTAGAAGTATGGGGGCAAAAAGTTTTTTTCATTTCAGATTTGCATTTTTCTATTCATTTTTACAGAAACTGAAAATGCAGAGTGGAGAGGCTGGCAAAGATGAAAGATCGTCATCTGCACAATCCACACCAAGCAGCACACCCCAGTCATCCCCCAAGCAGAAACGCAGGTATAGTTCAAGAGCAGCTGCAGAAAGCATGTTTTATCTTGCTGAAACAAATGGTCAGTGTATCGATACTTGTGTTTTTTTTAAATTGGTATCTTCTTCATTGAGAGTTAAGTTGTAGTATTTCTGCAGACTGTTTTTTTGATAGTATTTGGTCCAATGCGTTTTATTTTAAAATGTATACTACAACTGAATTTACTGATCCAGGCTTCACACTCAAGTGTGCTAGCCTTGCATTTCTGTTTTTCTAACAAAAAAAATCCTATCTACTTGCTCGTTTCCTGCATTTTCTCAAACTAGAATAGTCCAGATCTCAGATTTGCTGATTTCAGGACTGTATTTGGTGTTCTGAGTTGTCCAGACCTTGCAGAGCTAGAGGTAAATCTTTCTGCTTATCAGTGGGAGTGGCAAGCTCTGAGCAACCTATCTATCACTAAGAGGAGTGGTTTCCAGCTCAAGAACTGGTTTTTATTGGCCATTTTGGGCTGCTTCTATCCCTTTCAACTTTCTGACTTAAAAACCCGTGTTTGCACGGGTTTGGGGGTCATGCAGCATGACTAAGCTAGGGTTAAATATTACCGGTACCTTAAAATCTTCTCTTCAAATTTTCCCTTAGATCTTGTTAGCGTTCATCTCTGAACACTCAGATCAGAACTCTAAACCCAGCACTTGCTCAGAACCTCTTGCAGTTGTAGTCGCACAAACTGCTAATAGCACTAACAAAAACAGCTTTAGTACTTATAAAGAAGAATAACCACAGTACTTGCATAACAGCTGCAGTGCTTAAATACTAAGCTGCTATCAAGGCATATCTGAAGGTCAGTTCCCTACACTTTCTCCTAGTAACCTGATGAATCTAGGCATCCTTAGGCCAGCTTTAGCTGAAAAGGCGCCCTAGGCAAAGTAGTGGTCCGGCACCCTTTAAGCCTCACCCACACCATACTCATGAAACACCCCTGTTTGAGCCACACCCACAGGTAGGTCACTCTATTTCCTTCAGTTATTTAAATGCATGAAAATCAGTAAAACACTGTCATACTACAGGAAGAAAATATACCTTGTAATGTAGATAAATTATCATATTATTTTTCCGTTAGCAAGCATTTTCTGATCGATATGAAATCTTGAAATTCAGACAGTAGCTGATGTCCATAAAACATTTTGACAGATTATATCTGACAGAAAATGCAAGCCAAAATTAGAGCCCAGGGACACTTGAACACACAGTGATTTCATGCAAATGCAACAAACTGAAACACGGTCCATAACCCTGTTTTCTTTCACTTTCCTCAAAATCCAGCATCAGGGCTGGAAAGAGAAGGCCCTGGGGGAGAGGGTACAAGAGAGAATCTGAAATATATAACTGTGCTAATTACTTCTGTGATGCCTGTGCACTGCCCCAGTAATCAACGAGCCTCAATCCTCACCACTGGCAACAGTGAGGGGCATACACAATGGGAGGATGACAAGTATACACATAGTAAAGTACAGTTTCCCTTAAGAGCACATAGAGATCACAGTCAGTCTGGGGCTGGTTTCTCCCTCTTTCTCCAGATCCCCAATAAGACTCCCCACTAGCATAGCTATAGAGCTAAGATCTCAGCTGAGGGGCCAAGCCAAGACCTTCAGCACCCTCTCTGGCCAACCAGTGCTTTGTGCCCCTGCTCAAGTAGTTGACAAACACACACTTTGAGCTTTGGTTTCTATACAAGCACAGACACACACCTGGGGAAGGCTGGGACAGGTTTACTAGCTATGCCCCCTTCTGCCTAGACTATAAGGTAGTTTTCACTGCCACCAACCTCGTCTTATCAGCTACTAAAGGGTCCTTACAAAGGATATCCAATCCTACTGTGTAATGTTACTGTTAATCCAAATGGTAGTTTTGACCAAGAGCAAGGCTGTTTAGGAGTGGCCTGTACATTGTGTCACCAAATACATATGCAAGTAATCTGAAGTTAAATATGTCTCACAAATATCAGCCACAAAGATAGGTTTAAATATATTTAATAATAAATAATAAAAGAACAAGACAATACTCAGTCAATCAACACAGTATCTTCAGAGTTCAAAATCACAGGAAATATTTTAAAACAACATTGCAGGACAGTCTAAAATAAATACAGAAAACATCTAAACTAATCTTTACTATATTCCTATCTATATCCAAGAGAGATACTATGCCCTGAATATCAGTTACAGTGAAGTGCAGATATGATGATGAGTGGATGTTTCCAGGTCAAAGCCAAAATACAAAATGCACAGTGTCTCAGAGTTCTTAAATCAATATCAAATATTACTGCTGGGTTAGCTTGAATGACATCACTCTGTCACTTGATTCAGTTTCCAGGCTAAACAGAAACGTAACAGAATTTTCACATCTCTGTGTGAGAAATACAGATCTCTCAGATCTGTGCAGCTGCTAGGAAGTCATAAAGCAATAAAACACATTTTACACCTAGTAACTACTTCTCTCCAAGACAATAAAAAAAAAAGTCTAGCTCTAGACATCCTGTCTCCTTGCTGCATTAGGCTAGTGCTGAATTCAGGGCTGTGATACTAGTTTCCGAGTTGCCCATAACTTACTTGGATAGAAGGAAGTTTCTCTGTTCACCTGTGAGAGAGGGGAGCTTTGAGCAACCTATCTGTACCTGGAGGAGTGGTTCCAGCCCAGAAGTTAGTAGTTTATTGGCCATTTTGGGCTAATTTCTATCTCTTTCATTTCCCTACTATAAAAACCACGTTTGCACAGTTTTGCGCACCGGGCAGTGCCGGTTAGCTACGGTTAAATTATTCCCTGCTCCACTAAGTCTCCTCTTCAGTTTTTCCCTTGAAACTAGTCTAACTCTCAACCTAAGCACTCATAAAGCATCTTACAGCCCAACACTTGCTCAAACCTAATAGCAAGCACTAATATACCCTGACACTGATTACCCAGCAGGGCAAGGCTTTTTATTCACCCCTCACAAACCAAGCGACTAAGCAGCTAACCCTACTATTCAGGCATGACCAAAGAGCAACTTCAGGTGCACTCTCCAGTCCAGCTGGTGAATCTGGGTATCCTGAGTCAATGTCACAACTGCCCCATGTACACAGACAACCCTCTCCTCCTACCACAAAACACTAACATATGCGAGAGATGCAATTATACAGCCAAACTGGAAGCTAAGCTGTCTCCACCCAAGACTGGAACAGACAGTCAAGAGGAGAAGGTTAACACTTGCACCACACCTCCAGCCGCACACAGACCTACTAAAACAGCACTGGCAAAAAATACACAAATACACAAAATCATACTCTGAGGCTCTAAATAAAAACCTGCAAAAGCATCAGAGACCTCCAAAGCAGACATCCAAACAACCTGCACCTCCCGTCACAAACCAGACAACACATAAAACACAAAATCAGTGTGTTGCACAATCACAGCCCTTAAGGAAAATAACATACCTAACACACTAGTAATAGGTGACTCTATAGTCAGGCACACTGATGTCCCACTCACTAGGCTGGACAAGCAGAAGGTTACTGTTAGCTGCCTGTCGGGAGCAAGAATCTGCCACATAACACAAGCACTCAGGTCACTTCAGAACAAGTACAAATATGACTCTGTCATTGTTCATGTTGGTGTGAATTACCTGAGACATACCTCCCTGGACTACATGAAAAGAGACATGGAGGAGCTCTCTAATCATGTAGCCCAGGCCAGTATGACCCCGACCCTGAGTAGCATCCTGCCCTCACCAAGAATGATACCTCAGTATAAAGAAAAAATGATCAATTTCAACAATTGGCTAAGCTTCCGGTGTTATTCAAAGGGGATCCAGTGTCTATCTCAGCCTGGGATGACATGCTCGACAAGCCGCATTGCTTCGCAAGAAATGGCTTGCACCTGTCCCCCCATAGGCTTTCCGAATACTGGCCAAGGCTCTTGCTGCCCCCATACTGCCTTTTTAGGCAAGGCTCAAAAGTCAAACCCACCTACATAAACAGCACAATTAACAAAAAACTGAGGGTTATGCTACTTAACGCCAGGAGTTTAAATCTCAAAATGCACTCGCTCAAAGCACTCCTCAATATGGAGGAAGTCGACATATGTGCAGAAACTGAAACCTGGTTCAAGGCTCCAGAGAGCACCCCAGAACTACAGGGCTACAACTCATACCACACGTTTCAGCCACAGAACACGAACCGAAACACAAAAGTAGGGGGGTGTATCCATATTCATCAAGGATACCTACACCTCCAGGTTTAGTGGCACAGCATGATACCTCTGAGATCATCCATGTGCAACTAACATCGGGCAAATCTGCAATGCAAATTGTGGCCTGCTACAGATCACCCTCCATGACCCAGGACCACCACTCCACCTTTCTGGAGACACTGGAAAACATGAAGGTCCTACCAAACACCCTGATATTGGGTGATTTCAATTACCCTACCATTCACTGGGAAAACTACTCGAGTACAAACTCCCAGGCCCAGCACTTCCTGGAATTCATCAACTCAAACGTCCTGGATCAGCTGGTAAACTCCCCTACCAGAGGTGAAAACATATTGGACCTGGTCATCACCAACATGGGTGACAGGTGTTCCACACCGGAGGTCAGCCCGTCACTGGTTAGATCAGACCATAAACTAATCACTCTGGATGTTCACACCCCACCACCACCCCCAACTAAGGAAATCACAGTAAAAAACTTTTCTAAAGCAAACTTCACCTTACTTAAGACAGAGGTGGTAAGTTTCACAGCCCCCATGCTAAAGGATAACGCTGCCCAAGATGCAGAAACCTTTACAAATGCACTCAATGAGCACCTACAAAGATGCATGGATCATGCCATCCCTAGCAAAACCAAGACTCACTCCTCTAAGAGAAGGAAACCTGTTTGGTGGACCCCTGCAATAAACAGGCTATACAATAGGAGGAGGAAACTAGTTCAGAAAAAAGCAAATCCCAAGAAGGACAGACATCCCTGATCAGTATCAGTAAGAAACTAAGGTCCCTCATGAAATCATCCAAGGCTAACTTCGAAAGAAAAATAGCCAAGGACTCAAAAGATAACCACAAAGCCTTCTTTAGCTGTGTTAAGAATCTAAGTGGCAACTCGCAGATATGCACTGAACTAGTGCAAAATAGCACAAAATATACTGAACCTACTGATATTGCCAACATCCTGGCAGATAGATTCAGTGCAAACTTCACCCCCTGTCACCTCCAAAAAGGCCCACAGCAATACCGGAAAGGTGTATTGTCCCAAAAATCACAGACGCACAGGTGAAAACAGACCTTTCAAAAGACAAAAACACAGAGTCAGTGGGACCAGATTGTGTCCCAGGCTGCGTCTTGCGTGAACTACAGAATGAACTAACCCCCCACCTAAACACGCTGCTCAACCTCTTCACAGGCTACATGCCCATAGAATGGCACACAGCAACGGTTATTCCTCTCCACAAAGGAGAGGCCACAACTGACCCTGGTAACTATCGTCCCATAAACCTGACTAGCCTGGTCTGCAAGGCTATGGAGTGCATCATCATGGAACTCAGACACAGGAACAAAGACATTGGGAACCTCCAAACACTTGACCCGACCCAGTTCGGCTTTAAGGGCAGATCATGCCTACTAAACCTGATTGACTTCTTCGAGACAGTCACCAAGGCCATAGACAAGGGAAAGGTGGTGCACACAGCCTACCTTGACCTCGCCAAGGCTTTCGACACCATTCCCCACTCTGGTATTACAGAAAAATTCACCAGCCTGAACATAAACCCCTACGTCACGAGATGGGTTGCCAACTGGCTTATAGACAGAACTCAGAATTGAAATCTAGCAGTATGATGGTTGTGTGTAGTGCTTGAAAAGAGCGTTGGTTTCTCTTTTGGTTTGAATGTCACTACGATGTTCCGACGTGCGTAATCTCAACGCCCATGATGTCTGACCCACATAAAATGAACCACATGTGTAAGTCGCAAGATATACCACCCAATCACTATTACACTTGCCAAAAAATTTCATGTTAAAAATCCTGTCAGTGTTTTTACTGGAAAATTGTTTAGATGCGAATATAAATGGACAATGGCCGCATTGATAAGTGCCCCAAAGTTTGTCACCAGTCATCGTAAATTGTTGATGTATAATGCCACTTGAACCCATCCTCTTATAATGTGAAAAAGGCACTACACACAACATCATGCTGCTAGATTTCAATTTTGTATTGTAGATAGAATTTTAGGTGACAGATCCAACAAACGGGGATGGCATTCCATTCGCAACCAAAAAGAGAAATACTGGATTATCAAGCTAGGGGCACTATTTTCTCCTGGTTTAAATGATCATTTATAACCAATTAATATATCCAATATTGAATGTATTATCATACTTATGTTTTATTACCATATTTGCTATTTGGATCATCTATTTTTTACTTATTTTTTATTTTCTAGTTTGTATTTTTCCTTCCAGTTTTTCTTTCAGGCAGTATGGGCATGCCTAAAATCCTTTGGAAGCACCTCATTGGTCTATGGACCTTATTTAAACCTGCATTTGTGCATCATTTCATGTTTGTACTTTTCTTGTTCCACTGAGGAAAGCCATGTTAGGCTGAAATCGGTCTGGATTATTGAATTGTTCGATATGTATTAAAACACTTAAGTTTTACCTTAGTGTTGCTGTAGTTTTGTTGCTGATAGATACTGAGTTTTGTGCTGGCATTTTTTCCAGTTATTTTCATACCTGTCAAACAGCTCCACCCTGTCTACTTAACCGCCCGGTCCACCCCCCCAGAAAAAAGAAATCTTGGCTGGATACAACACTACACAGGGCAAATTAACAAAAACAACTAGGTAAACAGTTTCCTTCAACGAACATTTCTCTTATGACTGAAGTAACTCAGACATCATCATTAGACTCTGGAATCCCATTCCCAACTTGGCGCTTGATTAAAGTACTTTTTCTGCCATTCTTTTTGCCTATGAATCGTTTCAAAATGCAATACTCGTACATTATACACAGGTTGTGGAATCAATAACTATTACCAGGATTACAAATAAAGCCAAAAACATTTTATAGTAACATTTTAAGCTAAAATGTACAGAAACTTGTTGTTGTGCAAATACATTTTAAAAGCTATATCCCTTGTACATTCAATGTTACCGAGTTAATTCACAAAAGCTCATTTGCAGAAAAAGCTCTGTGTACTTTTGTGCGATGGTGCCAACATTTCAAAACCGTTGATATGTGAAATACATTTATTTTCTTACAAGCACACACCTCCTACTCCCTATAAAAAACGGCTTTTATAAACACTAGTAGAAGGCAAGGACACAAGTGCATGCACTTTCTATCTCCAAAATGTTGTTTACCGCTCAATAAGCCTATATTATGGTGCCTAAACAGGAACACAAGTGTAGAGTCCTGCATACACCCACCGTCCGCTAGATTTACAGACAGATGTTCCTTGAAAGAAAAATGAAATCAGCAAATATGTTTCTTTCTACTCTAGCTTCGCTTTTTAACCTGTATCTGATTAATCCCGGAAGTGGGAGGAGGGCGCCGCATATGCAACAGTACTGCAAACAGCAAGTACAGACTCAGAGATGGGGCAGCGAGGGGAGCACAGACTTTACGGATGGGACATCTATGTATCTGATTACTCCCGGAAGTGGGAGGAGGGTGCCACATATGCAGCAGTACAGCAAGTAAGGACTCTGAGACAGGGCGCCGAGGTGAGCGCAAACTTTACAGATGGGACATCTTCAATAGATGAAAAAATAAAAATTGTGCCCTTTACGAAGCTGGCCTGTACGGTGCCCTAGGCAGTCGCCTAGTTTGCCTATGCCTAAGGCCGGCCGTGCCTGAGGCAATGTAGCAACTGCTTCATGTACACCGATAACCCTCTCCTCCTACCTACTAACACATCCACTTGTGAGAGATGCATGTACATAACCAAACTGGAAGCCACGCTCTCTCAAACTAAGACTGGGCTAGCCAGTCAAGAGGAGAAGGTACACACACATTCCACACCACATAGAACACATAGCCCACCAGATCACACACCACCACACCTCTCACATAGTAACACAAAACATACATCCACTTTCACGGAGGTTCTCAAAAATCTACCCAAACAGCAAAGACCTCAGAGGCAAAAATGCAAACAACCATCTCAGCCTAACACACCCCGTATGACACACAGCCTACATTAGCAGTGGAAGCCCCTACGGCAAAATTGTCTACCCAATACACTAATCATTGGTGACTCTATAGTAAGGCACACTGACGTCCCACTCACTAGGCAATATAAGGAGAAAGTTACGGTCAGCTGCCTGTCTGGTGCCAGGATCCACCACATAACACATGCACTTGGGTCTGTTCACAACAAGTACAAGTATGACTCTGTCATTGTCCATGTTGGTGTGAATGACCTAAGATGTACCTCCCTGGACTACATGAAGAGAGAGATATGGAGGAGCTCTCAGATCTTGTAACCCAGGCAGGTGTGACCCTAGCCCTGAGTAGCATACTGCCATCGCCTAGAATGGTATCACAGTACAAGCAGAAAATGATTGACTTCAACAATTGGTTAAGTTTCTGGTGTCATTCAAAGGGGATCCAATATCTGTCTGCCTGGGATGACATGATGGACAGACCTCGATGCTTTGCTAGAGATGGCCTGCATCTGTCACCCCTGGGATTCCGGATATTGGCAAAGGCTCTTGCCACCCCTTAGTGCCTTTTTTTGGGTCTATATTATAACATCGAAGTCTTACAACTTCGAATGTTATTATATCGAACCCAATTCAGTGAATGCTTGAAATAGCGAAGCTGCAGAACACCGAATACTTTCCTAGGGAAAGTATTCGGAGGGCCGTTTCTGCAGCTTCGCTATTTCCTCAGCTGTGGAGCGAAGGTTACGGACCGGGTTAAGGTAAGTGTGCAATAGGGACCTTAGGGTTAGGGAGTGGGTAAGGTGAGTGTGCGATAGGGACTGTAGGGTTAGGGAGTGGGTAAAGTGAGTGCGCGATAGTTAGGGACCTTAGGGTTAGGGTTGGGTTAAGGTAAGTGGATTGCTAGTGGTGTATGTATGGTTTAGTGTAGAGTTTTGTGAAGTATATGTGTGTGGATTATTTATTTTGGTGTGCTTGTGCTGTGTGCGTATGTTTGTCGGAACAGCAACTTTTTTCCCTGGGGAAAAAATTCGCTATTCTGACTGTTCGGTTTTCTGGTGTTTTGATCGAGTGGGTTCGATATAACATTCAAAGTTGTAAAACTTCGATGTTATAATATAGACCCCCTTTTTTAGGCAATGCCCTGAAGACAAAATTTACCACCATAACAACTGCAAACAAACGCAACCTGAGGGTAATGCTACTCAACGCTAGAAGCGTAAATCTCAAAATGCACTCACTCGAGTCACTCCTAAAACTAGAGAACATCGAGCTCTGTGCAGTAACAGAGACCTGGTTCAAGGCTCCAGAAAACACCCTAGCGCTACCAGGCTACACGGCATATCACACCTTCCGACCCCCAAACCTGGACCAAAGCCCCAAAGGAGTTTGCGTATCTATCTTCATAAAGGACATGCACACCTCCAGACTGGTTGCCCAACATAATGCATCAGAGATACTACAGGTACAACTAACACTGGATAAAACGGCAATCCAGGTTGTAGCCTGCTGTAGGTCCCCCGCAATGTCCCAAGACTCCCACTCCGCCTTCCTTAACACTCTGGAAAGCATTAGGGTTCAGTCTAATACCCTTCTACTGGGAGACTTTAACTATCCCTCCATTAGCTGGGAAAATGACTCCTGCTCCAATTCATTTGCCCAACGATTTCTGAACTTCCACGGTGGTGCAGCGGTAGCGTTGTTGCCTCACAGCAAGAGGTTCTCCCGTTCGATTCTCTGCTTGGGTTGGGAGTGCCTTCTGTGTGGAGTCTGTATGTCCTCCCCGCGGTCGAGCGGGGGTTCGAAAGACGTGCGTTGAATGGGCGTGCCTTCTTTGAAGGTTGGGCATCGGGCTGGCAACTCAACACCATAAAATCCAACTGCCAATCATTAGCGGACCGGAGTTCCACTGTGGCGACCCCTAACCGGGAAAAGCTGAAAGACAAACAACATTAACTCCAACACCCTGGACCAACTCATTCTCACCCCCACCAGAGGCAAACATTCTCGATCTGGTCATCACAAACATGGTGGACCGCTGCTTTACCTCAGTGATAAACTTCTCCCTGGTCATATCTGACCGTAAGTTAATCACAGTCTGTGTCAAAATCCCACCCACACCCCCCATGAAGGAAACCACAGTGAAAAACTTTTCCAAAGCCAATTTTCTGCTTCTAAAGACAGACATGTCAAACTTCACATTACCCACGCAACCAGGGAAAGGATGTATGGCCGCGGAATCATACACCAAGGTGCTGTATGAGCATTTACACAAGTGCATGGACCAGGCCATCCCTAACAGAATCAAGGTCATGTCCTCCAAAACAAGGAAGCCAATCTGGTGGTTCCCCTGCCATTAACAAACTCTACAACAGAAGAAAAAAATGTTGCAGGAAAGGGCCAAGTCCCAAGACTGGAAAAATTCCCTTGTAAGTCTCAGCAAAAAACTGAGATCCCTTATTAAAGCCTCCAAAGATAGTTATGAAAACAAAATTGCAGCAGATGCTAAAGATAACCATAAGGCATTCTTTAGTTATGTCAAGAACCTGCATAAAAATACGCAGGGGCGCAGGGGTGCTCTGAGCTGTTGCACAACGGTACCTCTCATACTGAAACCAACAGATATTGCCAACATCTTGGCAGACTGGTATAGTGCAAACTTTACCCCACCCCAACCCCCAAAAGGACCCATCCCAGTACACAAGGAATGCCAAATCTCTAATCTCAGGGTTGCTCAGGTAGAAGCCACACTATCCAAAGCCAAAAATACAGCCTCCATGGGACCTGATAATATACCTGGCTGCATGATACATGAATTACAAAGGGAACTGACACCTCAGCCTCACTTCAGGCTGTGTCCCCACTGAATGGCGCACCACTACAGTCATTCCTCTCCACAAAGGGGGAGCGACTACTGACCCAGGAAACTACCACCCCATCAGCTTGACAAGCCTGATTTGTAAGGCCATGAATCACATCATCATGGACCTCATAAATAAGGATATAGGAAACCTTCAAACCCTGGATCCCTCACAGTTTGGGTTTGTGAAGGGCAGATTATGTCTGCTCAACCTGATAGACAACTTCGAATCCGTCACCTCGATCTGGCCAAGGCCTTCGACACTATCCCCCACTCAGGGAACATTGACAGACTAACCAACCTAGGCATCAACCCCCTACATCAGAAGATGGGCTCTTAACTGGCTCAGACAGAACCCACACGGTGAAAGTAGCAGACTCCAAATCAGACTACCGGGCAGTCACAAGCGGCGTCCCACAAGGATCGGTCCTGGGTCCTCTCCTGTTTGGCCTGAAGTACAGGCCAAAACCAAAGGACTCTGGTTGACCAAGTTTGCAGATGACTGCAAAGTGGGAGCCATTATTGACTCTCAAGCTGACGTCGACATCCTAGAAAAAGGCCTCACTGACGCTGACTGGTGCCAGAACCATGGTCTTAAGCTCAGTGCCAAAAAGTGCATAGTCATTCCCTTTGGGAAAAACTCTGTGCCCACAAACTACCACATCGACAGTAGCCCTCTCAACTCCCAAGGTGTGATACGAGATCTAGGGACACAAGTGGATAGCAACCTCTCCTTCAACAACCATGTAGCCACTGTAGTTAAAAAGTCCTATGTTGCACACCTCATTACAAATGGTTTCTCATCCAGGAAAAAGGTTGTCATAACCCCTCTCTACTCATCCCTCATTAGACCCATTATAGAGTACAATGCCCCATGTGGCATGTACCTCACCAGACACCTGCGACAACTGGAGAGGCCACAGAAATTCCTCACTAAGAGGCTCCTAGGACTCAAACACTTGCCCTACGCAGACAGACTCAAAAAAACTGAAGCTATAACTCCGTGTCATATCGTCTACTTAGTGTCGGACCCAGTGTTACTAGACATGCTTCATCTGAAAAAGACTCAATCCCTCCGCACCACACAGTCCAAGGACCTCAACCTCATCACTACAATAAACAGAACCTACTGGAGGGACAGGTTCCTAACCCAGAGACTACCCATACTCTGGAATAAACTCCCCTTTCATGTCAAGCAAAGCACCTCACTGGCCCTCTTCAAGAAAAATCTTGATGAGTGGATGGGTAATAGGAAATTCGTCCCGGGGATCATTTCAACAGCCTTGCTCAATAGGGGTACAAGGAACTAACGCCCGACAACTGGGTATGCTGTTGGGCTAGGCTTGCGTTTGCTCCAGGGCCATTAGCCTAGTACTCACCCATGAACCTATGAAAGAATAACTGTGCAGTAACAGTCACATACATTTAGATTTGTTAACCTTCATTTCACTTCTCTTAAAACTTTGTTTTGGGCCCTATAAAATATTGTAGCTTCTGCAGCAGTCATTTCATTTCATATTGTTTTGTGTTGCAGAGTTTGAAACTTGCACTCATACTGTATAAACACTGTTAACCTCATTGGCTGGTATGATGCTAATGTGCTGTCTGGTGAATGGAGGAGCAAACTATTTCTTAGCACATCCAAGTCATGGTTTTAGGAGTGTCATCAAGATGCGCTAAAACATTTAAACAGTATAACACCAGCATCAGAAAATAAGTGTTTATAATCGCAGTGTTTTTGAAGAAGAAACCGTTCATACAAATAGCTTTCTGCAGAAATTTCTTTGACATAATTATGTTTGATCTATGTGCCCTTCTTGCCTCAGCTTCTGTTGTGTTGATGGCATACTGTTGCCTCTTGTTTATGCATGGGCTTGTCCTTAAATTGAAATCCTTCTGTCAATAAACGTGTAAAATCTAACATTTCCTTGGTTGGGATGGAGCTGCCTAGGAATTGGCATTGCATTGTTTGTTGTACAATTTCCACTGTAGGAAATGGAGGTGGAAAGTTAGTGTATGTAGATGTGTAACTAGCAGCATACACTGGTTTTCTTCCTCTGCTGTGATCCCCCCAAGTTTTGCTTGGATGATTAGGAATATTGCAGAACAATTAATTGTTTTTCCAGCTTTTGTTTATTCTGTCATTGAATGGAGGCAGTCTGGTTCACAGGTACTTAATAGGCTGTTAACTGTGAGGATCAACATTCCTTTTTTTTTTTATCCCTAATGTAGTTGGTGTGTAAATGACCCAGAGATGGACAGAACAAGGATATTTTGGGAAATTTACATGTTGCCCCTATCCTTGAGGGACAAGGGTGATAAATGTGGAGTAAATTTGTGGTTACCCATGCATTCTTCCAAATTATGTTTGACTAGAGTAAGAGTAGTAGTTTGTTTCTATGTGGAGCGGAGGACAATTACATAAAAATGGAATTCTCTGATATAGGTCTGTCCTTCCAGCATGTTCTATTTGTTACAGAAGAGGTTGAGATCCCTTGAGTAGCTGTTTATGCCACCATTGGACCTGCAAATGTGTAATAGTTCTCCTTGGTTAAGATCTGTTGAGGCTTTGTATGTCAGGTAGAGGTTTCCTGTCAGTAGTTTGTATGATACTGAGAAGAGGGGCAAGGCTTTGAGATGATCTGCATAGTTTTTATGGTTTAGGTCCTTGATTTTCTTGGTGAGGAAGTATTGTGGCTATTCCAGGTGTGACAAGTGTTTACATAAGTGCATACCCAAAACAGCATACTCTGTGATCAGCCTGAGTACAGAGTACAGTGGACTGATTACATCCCTGGAATTGAATGACATACCTTTAGCTGTAATGACTTTCTTACAGTAGTAGAATTGTGATAACCAAAGGACAGTTTGCTATCGACATAGATTCCCTGACTATGGGATCAATTATCAGGGGTGTTTTATCAATGTGTTACAAGGGGAGTCTTGCTTGCCAAAGGAAATAGTTGTGCAGTTCTTGACATTTAGTCTTAATCCATGGTTTTGGCAACAGCTGTTTGAGTCGGGACCTCTTGGAAGGATCATAGTGCCATCTGGGGAGGTTATGGTAGCACCAAGTTTGCAGTCATTTGCAGATTCAAGTCAGCCAGAAACCTTAACATTAGCTTTGACCACTGGCAAGTAAATACCAGAGTAGTGACCCAAGTACTGAAGCTTGGGGAGCACATCTAGTAACAAGTCTTTTTGAAGGAGATATATCTGCCCACATTTATTTCATGGGTTCTGCTTGTGAGCCAGTTTGCTATAAAATGCATTACACAGGGATTTGCATTTAGCTGTGAAAATTTAGTTAAAATACCTGAGTGGGGTGGTGCTGAATGCCTTTGCAAGGTCTAGATATGCAGTCTGTACCATACGGGTCTACTACGGTTGATTGAAAACTCACTTGACTGAAAATGAAATTATTAGGACCACTTCACTGAAAGCTCACTTCACTGAAAACTCACTTGACTGAAACTCATTTTGTTGAAAGTTATAAATGGCCTTTTCCCCACTGTAATGCGACCCTGGAGTTAATATATAAAGTAAGGGGTGTACAGCCCCCCCCCCCCATATCTTGGTTATATATTCTCTTTTGGAAACAGTTATTTATTGCACTTGAAAGTATCACTGTGTATAGTTTAAAATGTTTATAATATGTGGGGGGCTGTGCCCCCCCCCCTTTTACTTTATATACTAACTCCAGGGTCGCACTACAGTGGGGAAAAGGCCATTTATAACTTTCAATGAAATGAGTTTCAAATAAATGAGTTTTCAGGGAAGTGAGCTTTCAGTGAAGTGGTCCTAGTAATTTCATTTTCAGTCAAGTGAGTTTTCAATCAACTGTAGTAGACCCGTACCATACCTCTTAACTCTCCAGATTTTTGCCACATATTTTTGATCTGTTTCTCCTAAAATGTGTAGTTTTCTGGAAAATCATTGAGGACCAAAGTTAGAAAATAATGGCAGACATTTGAGTTTCAGATTTCATATCTTTCAGAAAATTCATGCTAATGCAAAACCTATTCTATCAACTTTCTAAGCTTGTAAGAGCAGTATTTAAAAAAAGTTTATCTATTTCTTGGCATTTGTCTCCCATTGTTTATGGCTTTGCCCACATTTCTTGTTCTAAGATGTTGAGAAGTATGGTGTGTACTGATTTGTCCTCATCCACTGCTACAGTAATTTGAAGAAGTCAGCCTGTTTAAGAAATCAGGATCTGTCCTTGACAGATCAAACTGGCTTGAGTCCATAGTTTGTAGGTTATCTATAGTCTTGATCATTATGGAAATAATAAGTCTTTCAATAGCTTCCATTAGCTAGTTTTGCAGGTAAGAAGAGTTTTCCATAATTTTTCAAATACTGATATGACGATAAGCTAATTTAAATATTTATGCAAAGACCATTTCTGCTGCTATTTTAATGCAATTAAAAGCTTGTTAATTTATCTGGTATGGGGCAGGGCAGGGTGAGTTAAGAGCCACCATGCTTTCAATGTCTGTGTTCATTGTGAAGCATAGTAGATAACATTATGCATTCACAGGATACCTCTTGTGTACTATGTAGCCTGTCTAGTAGGTAGATATGAAATAATGGGATGTTCCATGTAGGAAGTTAGTCTTACTGCTGCAGGAAGACATTAATGCACAAGTCCTTTCTGCTTGTCTTCTGTGTCCCATGCATGTATTCATAGTATAACAATTACAAGCTGCAATCTAAAAAATTACCTCCTGTAATGCAGTATTTCTTCAAAGGTCAATTGTTGGCTGTACATGTGAAACAATGGATGCTCATTAAGAGTTGGTGTAATTTCTGTGTTTTACAGAACATTAATATTTTGTGTTTTCCTATTTGTAGAGGCTGGTTCAGTCAGGGATCCACCACATCACTCCCTGGAATTGAACATACTTCCACTGATCCTGGAATTACTGAAGGGACATCTTCAGACAAATGGAACATTTTTGGACCACGAGCTATTCAGAAATCAGCTAGTGTTGATCCAGGTAAGCTACTTTCAGGTACCTGTGTACTGTCCTGCAACTGTTACACCTGTTCACCAGTTAAATTTTAATTCATTTTTTTTGTAAAGGCAAATAAATGGATGTGGTTAGTTAATACTTTTAGTCCTATGTACTTGACACCTAGTCATATTGAATGGGGATCTGTGCAGTTTTCTGAAGAAAGACAATTTCATGTGCTAAATAGTCTTTGCCTTATGTATGTTTTCCTTAAAACCATACCTTTGTATAAGAATTCCGAGGCTTAACAAACATTTAGATGTTAGTCTTCAGAGTTTCATGTGATTAAAAAGTATGTATGATTAATCTTTAGTCAGTGAATGACTCGAGCTATTTCCACCAGCTTAGACCAACCTGACTTGGCTGTGCAGCTAAATCTCACAGAAAAGTTGTATTTAAGTAGAATTCTGTTTTTGTACCACTCATGCTGCTCAGCTTGCTGAATATAAATTTCCTGAACTGCATTTTGCACACTACCCTTTCATACAATACTTTGTGCCTCTCTTTTTCATTTTCCAGTGTCTTCCTGCTATTAGATGTGTTAATGTGGATTCTAATTGCTGTACGGTACTTTATTAATTTTGGCTAAAGAAAAAAAACATTTTTATTCCTTCTCCTGTAGTTCAGGTTATGAATATGTCTGTCATATTCTTTGACATCTTTTTTTCCTCCATTTTTCTTCCTTTAAGGCATTTCCACCCATTATGTTTGGACTTTGTGCGTCCAGATTTTTCCGCTGTTAGTTTCCTCTCGTGTGTTTTGGTATTTCTTCTCTTGCAGTTTCTTATGGTTTCTCTTAGTCTCAGCTAACCCTATGTTAGAGCTGTAGTCTGGGCTTTTTTTCATGACCAGCACAAACAATTCCCTTCCTCTTTAGCTTTCAGCTTAATTGTTTGCCCCTTCAGCTGCCCAGGTTCTACAGAAACAGGTGTACAACTTTTTCCTTAAGAGGAATACTTGATTGCAGGATATGGCATCTCTAGCATTTTCTGTCTTTCCTCCTGCTACTTGGTCCATGGACTTTTCTCCATGCCAGTGTTTTCTGGTTTTCTTAGCCAGAGATTATGCAGATTTGACCAGAGTTCTCTATCTACACCAGTGGTAGGCAACTTTGATCCTTCCTTTCTGTCAAGTTTCTGAATGGCATGCAGGTGGCTTTTACATTTGTGCTTATCTTTCACTTGCGGTGGTTGTCAGGGGACCTTGGATTTCATGTTCCAAGTGCCAGAATGCCATGTTATGCATCCTTTTCTTGTAGTCCCTCCTTTAACCCAGTGTCTGTCTGATGTTGGAGTGGTTGATGTGAGTGCTGCCGGCTTCAGGCCCCTTCCATACTCTGCAGGAGGGGGTTAGCATGCCTTTAGATGAGTGGGCATTACCATGCCTTGTGCAGGCCTGTCTCTGTCCCAGTGCCAAAACCAGCATTAACTCTGCCATTGGATCTTGAGGTTCTTATATTGGCTTACATTGGAACTGGCATAGGCCTTCTGATGTTAGGCAGACTGATATTGGAAAGGGGGTTCAGTGGTGGATCAGCATCAGCTGGCCACAAATGTATTTGTATATGGGGGTTGGGCAGTGCTTTGCTGCACCTGCTTTCAACTGCAGTACTTTGAAGGTCTCATGAATGGGCTTCCTGACCTGCTCCACTGTGAGCTTTCGAGGATGTCCCTTTTATCTATCAGCAGTGTATTCAGCACCATGTTTGTTTGATGGACTCTAGGCATCTTTCTTTTCCTTTGTGTGGAAGGTATACGTGGGAGTGCAGTTGCAGGGTATCTTTTCAGGTTCCTTATGGTGTTTTCCAGCTGGGGAATTGGAATAATGAGGGGTTCCTTTCTCCACTTCCTTCATTGAATTCCGATTTTGACAACTTGAATGATGTAAGAGAAGGAAAGGTCCTTCTATAAGCACTTAATCTCTTTGCAGTGTAAAGCAGCAGGACGTATTATTTTCAATGGTTTTCTCTCCCAGATGGCTCACACTGCCTATGTTTTCAGGAAGAAGAATAGCACTGGGACATAATCATCTTGTGCCTCTGAGGACTTTTAAGTCCCTACTGAATATATCCTTCTAGATAAGAGTATAGGAGGGGCAACAACATTGAAGTTGCCAACTTCCTTTCCTTCACACAAAACAGGACGAAGGAAACCAAAGGCCGTGCATGGTAAACAAGTATTCCAAGAACAAGCAAAACCACGTTGGCCACCATGCTGAAAAACATCCACCAAGCACTACGATAAAAAAACAACTTTTAATAAAAACGTACTTTTAAAATAAACTTGTATAGAAGATATTTCAAACTAAGGATAATTGCTTTCAGGAAATACCCTTCGTCAGATTCTGTCATTGAGAAAATATTTGTTTGTATATAAAGAGTAAGCAGCCTGTCACAATAACTATGTAAACACACATCCCTCAGAAATAAGCCAGTCATAAGGGATCATTCAGTCCATAATATTGGTCAGCGTGAAAGTATATGAACAAACAAAAACCTCACATTTCAGTCCTATATGCATAACTCTATTTGCTTTCATTAGCCAATCAGGACTGTAGAGAATACGCACCCTTAAAAATGGTCCAATCAAACCTTTAGTTAACTTAACTTCCAATATAGTAGTATAATATGAGCTATAGAGACTACATTTATCCTATACGTATTCACAAATTATGCGCCAGTGCATATCTGACTTAAAAAAATATGGGCAGCAAAAGCTCAGCAAAAGCTTCTTACTAAAGAGAGCATTTCATATATGCAAAGATATTTGTTTATAAACCACATCTACTATTAAGAAACAGCCGTCATATAAAAACAAGTCATTACCTTATACATGCACAATCTCTCAAATTCAGATGTGTAAAAACTACCTAGATCATTGTATATATCCAGCAGCACAATGCAAAAATACTGATTTACATAGAACATTATTTAAGAAAGCAGCCGTCATGTCAAAACAGATCCAAACAGATCGAAACATTGAACTACTTAAAAGCCATTATCTTAGTACAATATTGGAAGTTAAGGTTTTTTCCAGCGTGCTGGCCAACGTGGTTGTTTTGCTTGTTTGCTTGTTCTTGGAACTTCCTTTCCTTCCATCACAGTGAATTCTACCTGTTCTCACCTCTTTTCTGGCATGCAGTATGGATTTGTCATGTTTTCCTATGGTTTGGTTGAAGATTCAAGGTAGTGAAATGGTTTTGCACTGTATGGGAAACTGGTTAATCACCTTTCTGTTTGATCAGTAAGCGTTTAGAATTACTCTGAGTCTTACTGGCTGCGAGATAAATATGCAGCACAACGGTGTCTGCTCAGCAATGACAGATATTTTCTCCTCACCTCTGCCATTGGAGTCATTGGGGTCACTGTACCTATCATACAGTTCTGTTAAAGGACTTCACATAGGGACATTGCAGCTGTCATGGGAGTCAAGAACCCCCTATTTCTGAAAGCAAAGACAGTGGTCTGTGTTTTGCTCCTGAATGCTAGTAGTGAAGCTTTTTCCAAACTTATTGGTGATCAGTGAGAAGCCAAGTTTGATGAATTCTGCCTTTCTTCTGTGTTCTGTATAAGAAGATTCTGTGTTGTGGTATTTTACCCAGGTGTCTAATCTTTGCTTCTAGATTTTTGTATGCAGAGATGTTCCTGTGCCCAAGATGCTATGACCGTATCTCCCTTTACAGTTAAAGTCTTCTGTTTTTACATGTGGGAATGTCCATCACTGCTGCTATACACTTGTAATAGTGAATCCAATTAATAGTCCTCTAAGTAGGTATTGTTGAACCATATCCTGCCAGAATGGTAGAAGTTATTGGGTCCCCTTCAAGATCACTGTTTCAGGTCCAAACTTTGTTTCCACTCATGGATGATGCAGAACAAACTGGCCAGAAGATGGTCCAAGTTGAAACCCTAAATGATGCCTCTTGCATCCCTTTGGGACTTGCATTCCTGTAGTCCTGCAAAAAAGGTCAGCCTGGTGGTCTTCCAGGCCCTCATGGCCTCTGAAGTTCATTTCTTTGACCAAGGTGGAGTACACTGCTCTCCACCTTCATTGTGTTTTATTGCAGGCTACATGGCATGTAGATGCATGTGGCCATTTTAGCTTGGATAGGAGCAGAAGCTATCTCCTTTCCATTTGTATTTAAAACATTTGTTTACCGTGATTGACTTGAGCACAAGGCCCCTTAGCAGAGGCAGGGGAGAAAAGTGCCACAGAAAATACATACATTTAGTTTACAAAAAGTTGTACTAATAGTAGTACAGTTCTGATTAAAACATTGCTAACAATTAGCAGTGCATTTTGCTGAAATGAGTAGGTAGTCTTAACTGTTTAAACCAGAAGAGAAAACAAATATGTCATAAGCATTAAGAACAGCTAAGTAGACCTATTGCAGTACAGGAATACCTTATTTGCATTTTGTCTTACAGACATGGCTAAAGGCCTTCAGTAAACAACAAGAGAGAAGAGAGTAAGATATGTTGGAGCAATTAACAAATAAGTAGAGCAACTGTGGGACAGTGTATGACATTAACATTGGCTTTGTAGGTTTAGGCTTATATGCAGAGTTCTTAGATTACTTGGCTGCTATTGGCAGAGTATTAGAGATGCAAGGAGTAGTTTGCAAGGTACAGAAGAATTTGTGGTAAGTGGCAGCATTGTTTGTATGGAAGGACAGAACACATTTTATTTTCCTGTCTTCTTCACAAAGCAGCCAGCCAGGCTGATGATTGGGGGGGGGGGGGCTGCATTGATCTGGAGATGATCTTTATTTATTTATTTATTTTTTTCTTTCCCTTCTTTCTGACTTTTCACTTCATTGGTCTTGCAGGCTAGTGAGATTAATAACACCACCTGTTTTGTGTTTTATTTTTCTCCGTCTGTCTCTCTGTTACAGTAGCTTCTCCAGGGTGATCAGCACTGAGTTTTTTGGTCTGTCACTTACCCCTTAGATGGAGATTTGAGAGAATGAAATAGCACCCTGATGACCGACCTAGTTTGTATGCCTTCTCCTTGCTTGGTTGGATATAATATCTTTGAGGTATTATCAGCAAGTCCTCTCAAAGTTTGTCCGTGATCATGTCTTAGACATAAATGGGACTGTATCAGTGGTTTAGGATTCTGTCACTGCTCTGGCCCTTTGTACAGAATTGTTTGCATCTCTTGCCTTGAACTTTGTGCCTCCTGGAAAGCTTCCAGTTAGTGATTCTCTTTTATTTGGCAAGACCCCACTGGCAGCCTTTCTGTAGGGTGTTATAATCATTTGACATGCCCAGCACAGGGCACATTTGGATGAGACTGGCTAGTGTTCTGATACTTTTTTATGTGAATTGGGGCCAATAGTAATCCCCTCATGTTCATGGTTAGTCGTTGGATTTGATGCCATTTCAGAATCCGTAGAGCCTCCCTTGACAGGTACCACCACGGAAGCCATCAAGGAATCTGCATGCACATCCCAGAGGGATTCGCAGGCGTCCAGTTCAGGTACCGGGGTGGGGGGACCACAGCTGGTTATCTCTAAAGGCCCGCACGGTGTCACGACATGAGGATGTTCCTACAGACGTTGGTGAATGCTGCCCGATGTCAGGCCCATTAACCTTTCACCGCCAAATATTACATGGCTTTTCTTGCAGATGCAGTGAAACTCCTGTCAGAGCTCCTGGATTCACCACCAAAGCCAAGCTCTCAACTGTTCTTAATTCCTCCTCCTAGGTTACCAGGCACTCCAAGTGCAGTTATGATGCTATGGAGGCTTCAGCTACAGGGTTGGTCCTGAGAAGGTATTCATGGCTTACACTACAAACTTTACCTGATGATATCAAAGCTAAGCTTTATGGATGCCCCTCTATACAACAAGGCCTTATTTTGGCACTGCAGCTGCAGAGCTTTTTAAAACTCTTCAGGAAAAGGGGAAGGAACTCCCAAGACGTAAAACACATTTTTGTCTCTTCTGTTCCCCACTTCCAGAGAAATTACCCAACCAGAACCACCTTTGTAAGGAAGGCAACTAAATCTCTCCAATCCAAAGGTAAGAGGGATTCCATGAGACTGGCATCTTCTAAGTCTGCTTCTTCCACACCCCCTCAGAAACTGCCTTTTCAGGCCACACCTGGTAGTCTGTGACTACCACCCCCAGATCCATCTACCCTCCTTTCTCTTTGCCTATTTTCTTCCCTACCAACTTGAAAACCGATAACCCAGGACTCTTGGGTACTTTCTGTCATCAGTCAAGGCTATTTCATGGTATGGGAAACCCCTCCTTCCCTCAAGGGAATCCCACAACCTCCACAGGACCAATTGGAATTTTTCCCTCTAGTCCTCTGTTTTCTCAGCGCACTGTTCTGGAGGTACCGCCCTCTTAAAGGGGAAAAGTATTTTACTCCAAGATGTTTCTGGTCCCAAGAAAGGATGGCCCTTAGAGGACCATTCTGGACCTTTCCCCTTTAAACACCTTCCTGAAAGTCCCAGCCTTTCGCCTGCTGACTGTACCTACTCTTCTCTCACTTATCCTTCCTCAGGTGTTCATAGTGTCATCAGGACAAGGGAACTCTAGTGCATCCACAAATGTCATCCCTAAACTTGACAGTGTGGGTGATGGGGCTTTAATTCCCTTCAGACACCTTTATACTGAGGATGTGCTACAAATTCTGCAGGAGGCCAGAAAACCCACTATTAGGAAATCCTGTATCTCCAAATGGAAGATGTTTGCCATCTGGTGTCTCAAAAAACACTTACAGCCTCTGTCCCAGTGGTTTTGTCTTACCTGTGTGAATTAATGAATAGTGGTTTGTCTTATTCTTCAGTCAGGACTCTTCTTTCTGCCATCTCTGCATGTTTACCAATGCTTTCTCCGTTAGCTTCCAGGTTAGAAGTCAAAATGTTCCTAAAAGGTGTCCTTCCTATTAGACTACCAAGGAAATCAGTGCCTCCTCCTTGGGATCTCAGTTTTGTCCTGGAGAAACTAACCCTTGCCCACTTTGAACCAGCAGTGACATCTTCCCTGCAACATTTTACATAGAAAACAGTTTCTAGTGGCTGTTGCCTCTGCCAGAAGAGTTAATGAGCTGCAAGCCCCTATGGCCTCTTCTCCCTTCACAGTGTTTCATAGCGACAGGGTTTCTCTTCAGACTGTCCCATCCTTTATGCCCAAGGTGGGTTAAGCGGTTATCCCTGAACCAGGCTATCCATCTCCCTACCTTTTTTCCCCTCCCTGCAATCCTCCAGGTAGAAGATTATTCACACCCTTGATGTACATAGACAACTCAGATACTACTTTGGCAAAACTAAGCCTATCAGTAAGTCCGAGAGATTTTGTTTCCAGTCACCCAAGGGCCCTGGGCCAGCCTGTTTCCAAGCAAATTTTGTCCTGGATTTCTAAAACCATTTTTTCTGTTACTCAGCCAATGGAAAGGGTCTCTCTTCTCCTGTAAGGTCACATTCCACGAGAGCAGTGTCCTCCTCTGATCTTTAAAGGATTGGATGCAGCCTCCATCTTGGAGACAGCTACCTGGTGATCTGTTCATACTGTCACCAAGCACTATAAATTGAATGTCATTTCAAGGTCCAGGGTAGAGTTTGCCAGAGCTATTCTCCATGGCTTTGTGGAATATGTCTCTGCTCCTCTTCCCAGTTCTTCCTCTGCATGAGCTTTGGCATTCTCCCTCATGTTATGAATACTGCAGCATATGAACAGAAGGACATAGAATAGTTGTGTAAGATCTTACCATAGCCATAGATGTCCTCTTCTATATGCTGCAGTATTGCTTCCCGCCTGCCTTCCCCCGATGCTTGCCTGGTCCCTGGTTACGTGTTTTCTCACTTATCAGGCTGGTGTTTTGCGGCATTCAGTTCTGAGGTAGTTACATGCTGACATCCACTTTAATACCCAACATCTCTTTATGGCCACCATACGCTAACTGATGTGTGGCGTTGCAAATACCTTACAGTAGCATTTAGACTTTGGTATACTGGCCGAGTATACAAGTCAGCCAGAGGCGGACTCGAGTCATGTTTTGAATACTGCAGCCTTCCAGGGTTTTGATGGTTGTTTCTGAAGCATCTACCAAGAGGAGAAAATGCTGAGAGAAGAAAGGAGCCACTTTTGAGATTTTAAGTATTTTCTTCTGATTTATTAACTGCATTGCCGCCTACTTTTCAGCATTTTCTTGCTTGCAAAAGTTGATATCTGTGTTAGAAACAGTATTTAAAACATACCTAGAGCCTGTTTATTGCATTTTTTGTGTTGCACTTAATTTAAAATCGTTTTTTCTTAAAATTGCAATTTACTTGCCTCTGACCTAGCACACATGTGTTGGGGTCATTTATTGCACTGTTCTGACTAGTTTGCTACTTGTGTGTCTCTGCTATCCTTAAACAAAAACAAAAAAATATATATATATCTTGCTATTTTCCCACTTTCTATAATTTAAAAAAAGTTCAGAGTTGCTGTTCTGAACTGTTTGTAAGTTTCTTGGAGGCCAGTGCTTACTTGGGCTAAAGGGAAGTCTCTGTGTTTACCAGTGGCAGTGGTTAACTCGGAGTAGCCTGCCTGTCCCTGTAGGAGTGGTTACTGCCTAGAAACTGTAGTTTTATTGGCCATTTTGGGTCAATTCCAAACTCCTTGATCTCTCTCTCTTAAAACCCTGCAGCCATGTGGTTTTGGCGTCTTTCCAGGCTTGATAGTTGTTGCTGAAGCACCTACCAAGAGGAGATAATGCTGAGAGAAGAAAGGAGCCACTTTTGAGATTTTAAGTATTTTCTTCTGATTTATTTCTTAGAAAAACTGCTTTGCCGCCTACTTTTCGGCGTTTCCTTGCTTGCAAAAGTTGATATCTGTGTTAGAAACCGTATTTAGAACATACCTAGAGCCTGTTTATTGCATTTTTTGTGTTGCACTTAATTTGAAGGACATCTATGGTTATTGTATGATTTTACATAACTATCCTTTTTGGGAGTGTTAATGAGTTGGCAGACAAAAAATTCCCTACAGAGTATTGTCAGAAATATTGGGTTTGCAAGTGGGTGTAACTAAGGAAATGGTGTAGTATCTGAATTGCCTAGACATAGTAAGGCCTTGTTAAGTTTAATTTTGGTGGCTGACAAATAAAGCATTTACTAGAAAGTGGAAATCCAAGTCCAAACCCAGCTTTATTTGAAGTATTAAGTATTGTAACAGAGGTAAAAGAACTGGAAGTTGGATCTTAAAAAAATAGCAGCAAGAGAAAAAATGGAAATGTCTGAGAATAATGCATGCAGACTAATGTGTTGGAGGAGGAGTGGGGTTTAACCAGAAGGCAGGAATTGAGCAATTTATGGTAATGTTGGATTGATGACAGTTCTACAAAAGAATACACGTTATGTATGATGAGTGTAACTGGGAGCTTGTTAATATGTTTTTATATATGTAAATGTATGTTTGCCTTTGCCTTAACTGATGAGGTTTTTGAAAAAAAAAAGTAGGCAGTGTACCATTTTGCTTTCATCCATTGCCTTGGTGACTTTCACGATGTATTCCACCAGGTTCAGAAGGCATTACCTGCCTTTGACAAAACTAAACTGGATTGTCCAGTGTCTGAATGTTTCCTATGTCATTGTTAATCATTTACTTGATAATACTTTCTTTGTCTTTCAATATGAGAATAGTCAGACTAATGGGTCTGTAGTTCCTGGATCTGTTGATGGTCTGCCCTTGTGCAAAGGGATAACCATTGCAGTCCCCCATTCACATGACATGAAGCCTGTGCAGAGGCTATTTTTGAATAGTGACTCCAGTGGCCCTGATAAGTCATATTTCATAGGATCGTAGGAGGCTACTAGGCTATTGGCCCTAGGCCTTTACAAGCCTAGCCATAGACAGAGGAAAAATAGCCTATATTAGCATGCAAATTTATGATCAGCACTGACTGCCTTTATCTGAGAGGGACATAGGTGAAACCCCTGGGGTGAATTTAGTTTCCCATCCAGTTGTCCAAGTTGCGCTTAAATGGGATCATTGAGGAACTGTGTTTAACTTAAACTGGGAGTTTGTTCCAGAGGAGTGGCAGACTCTGGGAGACATCTGTCTCTTCAGCATGTCCTGTTTGTGTTGCAGACTAGGTTAAAGTCTCTAGAGCAAGCGAGTATTGTCCCATTAGATTTGCAGCATTTCTGTTAAGGCAGAGTCCGAAACTGCTCTGCAAGCCAGGCACAAGTTGCCTCTAGGAAGTCTAAACAATACAGAGTGTAGTGACGGTGCCTTCAGTCTGTCCATTTAGGTCATGTGATGAAGGCCTTGAATTTTCTTGGAGAGAAACCTTTGAGGTCTCTCCATCTTCTGCAGGAGTCTGGTGTGGTACATACAGAAAGGGGAGCATTGTACTCTACTCTAGGTCTGCTGAGATTTGAATAAAGAGGATTTATAACCTCCTTCGTTTTGGATGATGTTCCCTTACTTATGAGATGTAAATTCACGGATGTTCCCTTACTTATGAGATGTAAATTCACGGAACCAGCTGCCAACTACTGAAAAGTCAAAAAGTAAAGCTGAAGCCAAGTTCGTAATGGATGCACAATAAATGAAATCGCAAAAACAAAGTCAGCTGATGAAGTCCACTTTAGTGTGGATGAAGGCGCTTAATCCAAACTACTTTGTTGAATTTATGGTCTATTAAAGAAGTAATTTTACTTCTGGCTTCAGATTTAATTTATTGTGCATTCATTACGAACTTGGTTTCAGCTTTACTTTTTTACTTATGAGATGGACAACGTAGAAGGCCTTCCTCACCACTATGGGAACATGATCGAAGTTAAGGCTGCTATCAGCTTGCGTTCTCAAGTCTATTACCACTGAGTTTGAATTTAGAGAGGGTTATTATTAATGTTATAATTTGCTGGGACTTCACCTTTTCTGAAGGGGAATGATACATTTTTTTGCATTAAGTTTGAGTCTGTGGTTTTGGCATCAATCATTTGTCTGTGCAGGACCTTTTTATAGTACTGTGACATCATTTTGGGTTTCAAAGATTACACCCAGTTTGCAGTCATCAGCAAACTTGATAAGCCACAAGTCCATCTATTACTTGTGGAACGCCAATAGTAACAGGTCTGCTGGTAGCGGTGGAATCCCCTACTTTGACTGTATGCGTTCTGTTGGTGAGCCATTTGGCTACTCATCTAATGACATATAGGTTTTTCCCCAGTTTTTTAATTTCTCTAAGTCTTTTAAGTTTCTAATACTGTGATGGGAATGGACCCCATTCCTAAGTCAATAAGACCCGTTGCTGTTACTACTGTTGGAACCATCTAAGTGTCTTTCTTCCACATTGCTGTCATTTCTGCCTGCAAATACTGATATTTTTTGACTGTGTCTCTTGCACGCATACACTGTAGTCACTGGGTGTAGCAATTTCAGTGATCAGTGCTACTTTTGTTTTCTTTTCATGGACCAATATATCTGGTTTCCTAGCATCTGTCTTTTGAACTGTTGGTAATGGGTGGTCCCATGTGATGTAGACTTAATAATTTTCTATGATGCTTTGTGGCCCATGTTTCCATTTTTCAGCTACTTCAATATTACAGTGTTTGCACAACCCCCAGTGCAACAGTCTTTGCCACATTATTATGCCTTTCAGTATACAGTCCTGCCATTAGTATATCACACCCAGCAGCAAGGCATGCAACTGTTTCAAATTCTGTTTTACAAAGCCTACATTTGTCTGTTTCTCCTGCATGTTCAATGGAATTTGTAAACCAATGTGTAAGTAGCCCACTATCTTGGGCCACCAATATTAACCTTTCATCTTTTAGTTTGAATTTGCCTCTCTTTAAACATTCCTGCATTCGATCCTGATCAACATGAGGTTCTTCCAGTTTTCTGTACTTGCATCTGTATTATGTATTTTCCGCATTTCTTGCCTTCTCGTCTGATCTTTCATCTTATATTCTTTTGTTTTTTTTAGCACATTCAATTGCTGCTTGATTTTTATATACTTCCTGCTTGACGCTGATATGCTTCTGCTAGACTAAGAAGGGAAATTGTCTTTGATTTATTCTCATGTTTAAAAACTTTCACTATATTTGCGACTTGTGAGGTCAGCAGAGAGGTGTGCAGTCCCATGATTCTTCCCTTTTTTTCAGTTCTCCACTATGACTTTAACAACAAATGATCCTTTGTTCCATATGACTTTCTTTTATTGCCCTTTTGTTCCAGTGCCATAATTGAGTTTTCTTCTAAATGACTATAAATTGTTATCAATTCCAGTGTATAGTGTATATGTCTTTAGAAGGCAAGTTATTGGTCTATAATTTTTGGGGTAGCTTGCAGGTTCACTCTTAAGTAGGATCATTGTTTTTCCTGTTAGCCAGGTTGGTGTCTGTTCATGGTGTGCATATAAATAGTTCTTACTCATGGCTAAATCTTCATGCAAAGATGTTAATACTTTTAACCAGAAGATAGGTTACTGCATCTGGGCCTGGGGGGGGTTCCAATTAGAGGCTTTCCGTAACTTTGTTTCAATCTCTCTGGCTGTTAGTTCATCCCATTTCATATCCTGTACCTTTGAGCTTTTTTCTTTTACTTCTTTCCATTTAGTATCCTTATGTTCCACAGGGTCTTCATAAATCTTCTTTCGCCTTTTGTCTGGTTAGGAGTTGCCACAGCGGATCAACTGTCCGCTCATGATTGGCAGTGGAGTTTTACGATGTCGAGTTGCCAGCCCGGTGCCCAACCTTCCACAGAAGACACACACACGCACTCACACCTAGGGCCAATTTAGCGTGTCCAGTCCACCTGCAGCATGTCTTTGGGATGTGGGAGGAAACCGGAGCACCCGAAGGAAACCCACATGACCACAGGGTGGAGAAGGCACCCCGGCCAAGGATCGAACCAGAGAACTTCTTGCTGTGAGGCGACAACGCTAACCACTGCACCACCATGGCCGCCCTCACAGGGTCTTCATAAATACTTCCCCAAAATGTATCCATTTCTTTTTTTGGTGGTCGTTCAATTCCTTTTACCTTGCTTCCCAATTCTCTATAAAACTTTTTTGGGTCATCAATAAATTGCTTATTTTGTACTTTTCCTTTATATTTATCTGTGTATCTTCTAAGTTTTTCTGCCTAGCTGATATTTTTAGTTTATTTGCAGTAGTGCATGATAAATCCTAATCCATTATAATACTGCTCATTGTGCTGTATGTGTATCGGAGTATTTTTGTTCTGCTCCCTCTTCTATACTCTTCCAACAGTGACACTTGTCTTAATTGCTTTATAGTTTTCTCCATTTGATACTTCCATGGTGGCATTAGATTTCTTCCCTTCCTTTCCCTTACTACCATGTGTTATAGTGGTAGAATTTTATCTATTATTAATTTAGCTGCACTGTAATATATCCTGTTTACTTCCGTTATATCACATGGATCTCTATGCACAGTCCTAATTACTGTGTTCATTTGTTTCATCAAACTTCTGACTTTTTGGGTTTTTATTGACCACCTGCAGTCTATTTCTTTCATTGATCTTAATATATCTGCCACTATTAAATCAAGCAACTCTTCTCTTAGCTCGCTCACTTCCAAGCTGAGGGCACATTTTTTGTTCTCAATTTCCTGCAGGCGTTCTATGCAAAGTTTTATCGCATCTTCTTGTGGCACATTATCCAATTTCAGCCGGTGTCATCCATTGCTCTGTCATATTGGAACTCACTGGCCTATCATTCCTCAACATTGACTGCGTCAGAGTTGCCACAGTTTCCTGTTCCTTACCTTGCTGCCCAGCTTCAAGTAAATGTTTGTTCTGGTTTCCTGTGGAAGGCTCCAAAATATCTTTATATGGCAACTGACCATTTGCTTCTCATTCCACTGGTTTCACATTAATTTGGATGTCCATTGTTCTGTCTTGTTGTGGTGCTTTGAGTTAGATTTTCTGAACTAAATCTTTCATTTCGCAGGTACTCCATAACCTTAGTTTCTATTTCTTTAACTTCTCCATTACTGATCTTTTCTACTTTTTCTCTGCCTTCTTATTTTTTTGTATTGTAAAGTGTTCCGTGTCCAGATTCCTTTGGCTGTAGTCCCCTTCAAATATCTTTGGTGCTGCTCTTTTTGTATTAATTAGTTTTGCTTTCTCCTTTGCATAAACATTACACCATATTAAATCTCTCTTTCTTTCCCATGTCCATATTTCTTCAGGTGTCTCTTGATCTTCCTGTTTCTCCTGACTTTGGGGACTCATTCCATCATTGTGAGATGTAACCTGTGTTAGACCTTTTGCATCAAATCCTTCACTTCAGGCATTCCATAACTTCAACTTCTATTTGTTTAACTTCTACTGTATTAATCTTCCTTTGTACGCTCCCTCTTTGATATTATATTTTTATTGTGAAATTCTCCGTATCTGGATGCCTTTGCCTGTATTTCTCTCCAAATGTCTTTGGGGCTGCCTTTTTTGTATTGATTAATTTGGCTTTCAACTTTGCATAAATATTCACCATATCAGATCTCTCTCCCTGTGTCCATATTTCTTTTTTATACTTATCAAAAATCTCTAGGTTTTGTTTTGTGGTTTATATTTTTGCACTTCCTCAGATGCTTCTTTTTCCCAAACAGATCAAAGTTTATTGGTCTATATAATATTTTTCACAAATCCGTTGTTAGTGAACACAAGTTTATTTGAAGTTTCTGACTGTTTTCATTGTGGAAGTATTTTTCTTTCCTCTAATTTCTCTCTCTTTTTGTATATTCTTTGTCTGGAAATTATGGGTTTTTTGCGTACTAGTAGCAATGCACAATTTCTTTCTTATCCTCAATAGTCCACTCTCTCTTTTTTATGGCTCTTCTTTGGCCTATCACTTTTTGTGGACTGCTACTTCTGCAACAGGGGGCCATCCTTCCCCTGGGCCTGGCCTGGTCCCATTGTAGAAATGTTTCCATATGTTGAGGATACTACACTCATTTTTTCCAGTCCTGGCACCAGTGCCCCTGCCAGGATTGGCCACTTTTTTTTATCCTGGGTCTTGTGCACCCAGCTGTCTTTTTTAATTTTTAACCTACATCTGTCAATGATATATACTATATAAAATACAGTCCATATATCAGTATCATCTTGAAGAGATTTTGTGAAAAACAGGGTGCACCTTGAGAAGGTACTCACCAAGACTCTAAGTTCCATTTCAGAAATACTACTTTCCTTTGCTTGCTGACTTCTCTCCATTTGGACTCCAAGCTTGATGAGTTTATCGATCATGCCTGAGTTGGGGTATAGTGTCAAAGGCCTTGGCTAAGTCGAGCTAGGCAGTATGTTCTGCTTTCATTCAAGGCTTTGGACATTTTCAATCCTGTTTAGGAAGCATCCTGGGATGTTATCAAGGTCCAGTGAAGCTGTATTATTATATCTTTGAGAATACATCTAAGAACTGATCCCTGCTGTGATAGTTGGAGGGAGTTATGCAAGGTGGTATTTCCTGTAGAGTGGCTGGGGGTGAGAGGGGGTTACAATTCCAGCTAAATTTGTCAAACAGGAGATTTGCTATATTTTCCAATTCTGAGTGTGGCTCAATTTATCAACCATACAGCACACTGTTGTGTAGTGCCTTTGTTATTTCGGACATAGCTAAAGAGGACCTTATGGTTGTCCTTTGCTTGAGAAACTATCCTTGCATCTTAAGTTTGCTTTGTTGGACTTAATTAGTCCATTTGTCTGTTCAGTTTGAGAAAGTTTTTATCTTTTTTTTGGTGTTACACTTCCCAGTTTTAGCTATGACTTTTTTTCTTTTGTTATACAGCCTGTTTAATTTTGGATTCCACCAGTGTGGTTTGTTTTGTTTTTGTAGTTAGTTTTGGGCTTACTTCTAGTGAGCACAGCAGCCTCTATGAAATCATTGATATAGTTGTACAGAGCTTCTGTGAATAATTCCATATTCACTGCTGTGTTGTCTGCATTTGGAGAGGCTTGTCACTGTTACAAGGTTTACTGGGGTATAGATTTTTTTTATTTCAAAGGAGACTGCTTTCTGCTTTGACCATAGCAAAGAGGACATTACTTTGCTGGGCATTCTTCCATGTTTGTGAGTATGTGGTGCTGTATGTTTGTACCTGTAGTAAGTGTATTGCACTAACTAGACCAGGGTGTTTGTGTTTATAAAGTCTAAGAATCTCTGGACAAGCAAGTCTGGGTTCTTGTAGGATTCCCAGTTTATAGAGAGATAAGTCCCCCATGAGTATGGTATTTGGTTAAATGGTGAGTGTCTCCAGTAGGTCCAAGCTTCAGCTATGGGTATCATGGGACATGTGGATGACCTATATCTTGCTAGGATTGGTATGGGACTTTGACTATGGTAATCTGAACTTGTTGGAACTCCAGTGTGTCTGTTTAACCAACCTAGAAGTACATTTTTTGTTAATGTAGATTGAGACACGTACACCTTTAGTCCCCATCTGTGCAGGTGCTGAACCAAATGTGTGGAAGACTATGAAGTCTTGCACTGCCTGGGTTTTCTCTGCAGCTTTAAACCATAACTGCACAGATATCTGCATCCTCCAAGGTGAGGAGAGTGTAGATCATTGTGTATATTGTACCTAGTCACCCACTGTAACTAGATAGCAAGTGCATATAAATTACTGAACATGTGCAAGATCAGTGCCATTTTGTATAGCCAGTCAGAGTGAATGCAGGCGTTAATGGAGATGCACATGCAATTGTGTTTGAAGTAATGAGTCAACAGTGCCTCACTGTCTCATTTGAATGCTAGTGAAATGTGACATGGTGTCAGAATGGGATCCGAAGTTGAAGCAACTCACAAACCATGAGGAACAAAGTTAGAAGTGGAGGGATATACAGGAGCGAACTCACAAACAGGTCACCGGTTATTCAAAGGTACTTAAACTCGTTTAAATGATTTTTCAGTTGCCACTTATTTGGTGAAGTATTCAAAATGTTTGAAATAATTACAGAGATAAACGAAATGTCTGAAATTGTGACATACTGATAAAAGTATTAAAAATAAATACAAAAGTGTTCAAAATAATTTCCAAAGTTTTAAAATGTACAGAAAGGCAAAAATGGCCACACTTTTTTGCAATGTACTGCTTCTTCGCATTAATTGAAACTTTTTGAATTATTTAGTGTCAGAGTGTCCGCAGTGTTTGAAGTGTTAAAGTGAAGCCTTTTCAGAGAGATTGTTGTGCAGTTAAGCATAATTACTAGTACTTGGTCTATGCTTATATCTAAATGTATTCTGTTATGGCAGAGGGATTTCACAGACCTGGACCTCTGGTGTTTGATAATATTGCTGAGAATTGCCAAGTGTTTGAGCAAGAATATTTTCATGCAGGCTGCATTTTCTGATAAAGATGCACGTACAAGGGCATTTATACTTCTTAATTTAGCTGGCTTGGAAGCCATTGAGAGGGAACATTCATTTGTGTATGCAGGAGAGGGGGAGAACCACCATATTGTGATACAGGTTGAAACTTGGGAAGACCCTGAGTGCTTAAAATGTATATATAGAGAAATGTGTAACCCTCAAGTATTACAATGGAAAGGCACGTTTTACACAAGAAATCAAAAGTCTGATGAGACTATAGCAGCATATATTATCAATTTAAGAAATCAAAAATGTGCAGATTTGATAATCTGAAAGATGAGTTAATAAAAGACAGGCTTGTGTGTGTTAATGATGTAGTGAGAAAGATTTTGCTTTGAGACAGTGATTTAACATTGAGCAAAGCCACTGAGATTTGTCAAATATGTAAGCTTGCAGAAAAGCATATCAGTATGCTTACAAATGAGAAGAACATGCATGCAGTGTTTGCCAGTGCAATATTGGTGGTGTACAACACAAAGCTAAGATGAAAAAGAAATGTAAACCGAATGGAGCCTCAGCTGAAAACCTCATTGCTGACTGTGGTAATTGTGGGAGGCAGTCATGAACCTAAATGAAGAAGTGCTTAGCTTTTGGTCAGCAATGTCACAAATGTAAAAAGTGGAATTATTTCAAGAGGTTTTGCAAGTCTAAAGTGGCACATACTTTTATTAAAAGAGAGCATCCGAAGAAGCAAGCAGATCAGATAGAGAGCTTCCAGATAGAGAGCTTCCAGTCAACTAGTCACCATCCCCACAAGAGGAGAAAACATACTTGATCTCATCATCATGAACATGGGATCACAATGTTCAACACCGGAAGTATACCCCTCACTGGTGAGATCAGATCATAAACTAATCTCGCTGGAGGTCCTCATCCCGCCCCCACCTGAAATAAAAAAGACCACAGTGAAAAACTTCTCAAAAGCCGACTTCACACTTCTAAAAACTAGTGTGGTCTCCTTTATGGCCCCTGAGCCAGTGGTAAACATTACTCAAACCGCTGAATCACTTACAAATGCCTTCTACCAGCACCTACAGGACTGCATGGATCAGGCAATCCCAAACAAAACTAAGACTCTTTGTACCAAAGGCAAGCGTCCAATCTGGTGGACCCCAGCCATAAACAAGCTCTACAACAAAAGGAGGAAGCTACTACAAGATAGAGCAAAATCCTTGAAAGGTAAGACACCTTTGATCATTATAAGTAAAAAACTAAGAGCTCTCATAAAATCATCCAAGGCAAATTTTGAGAGAAAAATCGCCAAGGACTCAAAAGACAATCATAAGGCCTTCTTTAGCTATGTTAGAAACCTAGGAGGAAACTCCCAGATATGCTCAGAATTAGTTCAAAATGATGTGAAGATTACTGAACCTACACACATTGCCAACATACTGGCTGACAGGTTCAGTGCAAACTTCTCCCCCCCTCCCCTCCAAAAGGAGAGATATCTATACCAGAGGATTGTAGCCCCCCAAACATCTCCAACACCCAGGTGAGAAGTGCTCTCTCCAAAGCAAAAACACAGCATCCATGGGACCGGATGGTGTCCCGGCTGTGTGCTCCACGAACTCAATGAGGAATTAAACCCGCAGTTAGGACAGCTGTTTAATCTTAGCCTCACCTCAGGATACGTACCCAAGGAGTGGCGCACGGCGACTGTGGTCCCACTTCACAAGGGCGGTGCCTCCACCGACCCTGGAAATTACCGTCCCATTAGCTTGACAAGCCTTATCTGCAAAGCCATGGAGAGGATCATAATGGAACTCATAAATAAAGATATAGGGAACTTGCAGACTTTGGATCCAACCCAGTTTGGCTTTGTCAAAGGCAGATCATGCCTTTTAAACTTGGTTGACTTTTTCGAGACAGTCACCAAGGCCATTGATGAGGGAAAGGCAGTCCATACAGCCTACCTTGACCTGGCGAAGGCCTTCGACACAATACCCCACTCAGGTATCATCAAAAAACTCATCAGCTTGAATGTAAACCCATACATCACAAGATGGGTTGCAAACTGGCTAAGTGACAGAACCCACAGGGTCAGAGTTGCTGGAGCCATGTCAGACTCAAAGCCTGTCACAAGTGGTATACCACAGGGCTCAGTCCTGGGTCCACTCTTGTTCGGCATCTACTTTTCTGAAGTACAAGCAAACACAGGAGGGTTATGGCTGACAAAGTTTGCAGATGACTGCAAACTGGGCGCCATAGTCGAAAACACATCTGACACAGATATCCTTCAGAAGGGCCTCACAGAAATGGATTACTGGTGCCAGAGCCATGGCCTAAAGTTAAATGCCAAGAAATGCATAGTCATACCCTTCGGGAAAAACAAGGTTACCCCTAGCTACCATATAGGTGGCAATCCACTGAGCACAGAAGAAGTCATCAGGGATCTGGGGACCCAGGTTGACAGTAGCCTTCGTTTGACACTCATGTTGCTAAAGTAGTTAGGAAAACCTTCTAGATTGCCCACCTGATCATGAAGGATTCACATCTAGATCAAGGGAGGTCATCGTCCCCTGTACTCATCACTCATTAGACCTATGATTGAGTACAATGCCCCATTCGAATGTATCTGACCCGACACCTGCAGCAGCTGGAAAGGCCCCAAAAGTTCCTCACCAAAAGGATAAAGGGTCTCAAAAATATGTCTTATGCTGCCCGACTGAAAGAACTCCAGCTCTATTCAGTCTCATACCGCTTGCTCAGAGGTGACCTGTGCTTGACATATAAGGCCATGTCAAACCCTGATTTGATGAATATGCTTCACCTCAAAAATCTAGAACCCTCAGAACCACAAGGGCGGGAGACTTAAACCTTGACACGGTTATTAATAGAACGTGCTGGAGGGACAGATTCATCACCCAGAGACTCCCTATGCTGTGGAACAAAATCCCGGTACATGTGAGGCAGAGCACCTCGCTGGCCTTGTTCAAGAGGAATCTTGACCAATGGATGGGGGATTGCAGATATACCCCAGGGATTACTTCAGTGTCACTGCTTGACAGAGGCACAGCAAAATAATAGGCATAGTTTTATTCAAACTAAAGGGGTGGCGAAAGCCAAATTACTATGGGCTAGGCTTATAAATGCCCTTGGGCAGATAGCCTAGTATGAACCTATGAACCTATGAGCAAACTTTCTATGTTGACGGTGTCTCTGTGATTGATGAAAAAGTTAACACAGTAGATTATTAGTTGGCAGCAAAGAGTGAAATGTTTTGTACTGTACAGATTAATGGGAAACCTGTAGAGCTTAAAGTAGACACTGGATCTAAGTGTAGTGTTATATCAGCACAAATGTTTGCCAAATTAAGAGCTGGTGAGAAAATTAATTCAGCAAAGTGCGCAAAACTAGATGCTTATTATGGTGGTGAAGAGATTGGCTGAAGGCGCAGTAGTTTTCATGCCATTCTCCTGGGAACAGCTATGACTTGCATTTTTCTGTAGTCAAAATATACTTTCAGTCACTGTTAGGCCTCAGACAGTTTGAGAATGGGACTGATTTCATTTAGTAGAGTTCAACAGTATAAGTCTGAACGACGATAATTTCACACAGGTTATTTTTAGTGAATCTGCTATTTTCACAGATGAGCTTAGCAAACTTCCAGTCAAGTATTCCATGAAGTTAAACATGAAGTAAGCCCAGTTGTCAGACCAGCAAGGAAAATTATGGTAGCAGTACAGCGCAAAGTAAAAGCAGCGCTAGATAAAATGGTGCATTTGGGTGTAATCACTCCAGTAAAAGAACCAACTGAATGGGTATCTTCCATGTTCGTAGCTCATAAGAAAAGCTCAGATAATATTTGAATATGTATTGATCTGAGGGACGTCCTCATCACCCAAAGTGCACAGTAGAAGTAGCCATTCTCATATGCCAAATGCCACTGTTTTTTCAGTCTTGGATGCAAAAAATTCCTTTTGGCAAATTTTGCTGGATCACAGATTTTCATTGTTAACCACTTTCAGTACACCATTTGGTAGCTGCAGAATTTTAAGAATGCCATTTGGGATAAATTCTGCCAGTAAAGTATTTCAACATGCAATGGAACTAATTTTTTCTGGTTATCCATGTGCTATTCTAATCGACGTTATTATAGGGGGCAGTGGCAAAGATGAACATGATAGAAACCTCAAAGTTCTAGACTGTTCTTGTGAAGTAAATCTTAAACTGAATCCTCAGAAATATAAATTCAAACTGAAAAGTTACTTATGTGGGTCATTTGTTTACCATTTCTAGCTTACAACCAGATCTGTCTGAGCAAGCAGCAGTTCTTGAGATGCCAGTTCCAGAAAATGTCACATCTTTGCAATGTTTTCTTGGTATGGTCAGCTATTTAGGAAAGTTCATCCCAGACCTGTGAGCTTTCAGTACTGTTACATGGGTTGACATGCAGAAATTTAAACTGGTCCTGATTGAACAACACCAAAGCTCATTTGATGTTCTGAAACAGAAAACTGCCAGTCCACCCACACTGAGATATGATGTTCACAAACCTGTAATTCTTTCGTGTTATGCTTCAAAGTATGATGTTGGTGCAGCATCTCTTCAAGAAGGCATACCAGTAGCCTCTGCATCCAGAACTTTAACCCAAACTAAAATGCAGTATGCGCAAATTGAAAGAGCTTTTGGCAGTAGTGTTCACATATTCAAACTTCAATGATCATATTTATGGCAAACCTATCCAAGTAGAGAATGATCACCAACCTCTAGTGACAATTCGGAAAAAAACAATACATGTAGCCCCAGCACACTTAAAACGCATGATGTTAAAATTACAAAAGTACAATTTCAACATTGTCTATACAAAAAGCAAATTTCTATACCTTGCTGATGCTTTGTCAAGAACACTCAGGCAAGCATCAGAACAGCATTACAATGAGAAAGCAGACTTTGAAGTCATGAAATTTTTCCTCATCATGTCTTGAACTCAGAAATCACACTGCTTCAGACCCAGTTCTCTAGAAGTTGAGACATGTTATCAGTCAGTGATGGCCATCACAATAAACTAGTCTACCACTTGACATACAGAAGTATTTTCCCTACAGAGATGAACTCATTGTGGTGGAAGATGGGATCATCATGAAAGGTCCTGAAGTATTCCTACAGCATTACAACAGGAATATATCAAAATTTTCCATCTTGATCACCCAGGTACTGATTCAACCAAAAGAAGGGCAAAAGGCATAGCATTTTAGCCTATGCCAAAAGATATATAGAAGGAAACTCGAACATGTTCAATTTGCAATGGTACTAAATCGCACCAACAGAAAGAACCATTTCAGTTAAACCAGATTCTTGAATTACCATGGTCGACGGTTGCTACTGATATTTTTGAATGGAATGGTCAGCATTACTTAGTAGACTCTTACTCGAATTGGTTTGAAATTGACCACCTTCCTAACTTAACATCTAGTACTGTCATTACAAAACTGAAAAGACATTTTTCTGTCCATGGTAGTCCGCACAAAGTCATTTCTGGCAGTGGTGCACAGTTTACAAGTCAGCAGTTCAAGAAATTTGCTGGGTCTTGGAACTTTGTCCATGTTACTAGTAGTCCTGACTATCCACAGTCCAGTGGATTAGTTGAGAGTGCAGTTCAAAATGCCAAACATTTGTTGGAGAGATCAGAGAGAGATGGTACCAATGTTTTTCTTAATTTACTTAGTCTCTAAAGCATTCCTCAAGATAACTATCTTGGTTCACCTGCTCAGAGATTAATGTCCAGATAGGTGAGAACAACTTTACCAATCCGTAAACAGTTTAGTGCCAAATGTAAAGAACAGAATGATCAAGGCTCAACTTCTGAGAAAATGTCTGTCATAAGTTGTACTAGGGTAAGTCCAGCAAACCTCTTAGACCATTAAGACAAGTTGAGAATGCAAACATCTAAAGGATATGACCGAGTGGGTATCATGAAAAACCTTTGCGAATTACCAAGATCTTGCATCATGCAGTCTGAAGGAATGGATTTCAGAAGGAATCAAAAACACTTATTGCCAATCTGCGAGCCAGTGATGCAGCAGATTGCCTTTGCCAGAGACTCTGTTTCTCAGAGCGACTCTACATTTGTTCAATTTCCAGAGGACAGTGTGCTTTCTTCAAGTAATCCTGATGTAATCCCCGAAGTTCCAATTGTAAAAGAATCTCCAGAAACTGTCCCTGTTAAACCCAGTCAAGTTTTTATGTGACCAGTTCAGGTAGAATTTCCAGAACCAGTCCAAGATGCACAGCGACTTGGACTTGAATTCATTTGTTATATGTTGATGTGATATGTAGTGTGTTAAAAATATCTTGTTCTCCTGTTGCATGTCGAACAAATCAAAGAGGAAGGATGTAGATCATTGTGTTGTACTAGTCAGCCACTGTAGCTAGATAGCACGTGCAGGATCCGTGCCATTTTGTATAGTCAGAGTGAATGCAGGCATGAATGGAGATGCACATGTGAGTATGTTTGAAGTAATAAGTCAGTCAGCTTAAATATATGATGTCCTTCTATTCCTATATTACAGTATTCTTAGTGTGGAATTCCCTACCTCAGATGACCGGAATGTCGGCTCCTATACAAAAGCTTAAGCCTGGCTGCTGTAGGTTTGTGGGACGTCACACACAGGCCCATAAACCAGGGACCTTGAATGTGACATTTGCACACACAAACCTCGGACATTTTCAGCCGCAGTCAACAGTCACATCAATCACTTCACTCCTTTACTTGAAGACATCTAAAGCTAAGTACCCCATTGGGAATTTTGCCTTTATTTTGCTTAAGGTTGGTTTGCTGTACTTTACCATTAGTCGATGTCCACTAAGAAGGGTAAATGCCGATGCAGGCTCCAGATTCTGCATAAGGATACGCATGACCACTGCGTTTTCTGCCTAGGCCGAGAGCAGGACCATACCACTTCCCCGATTTGTCAATCTTTTGTACCCAAGACCCTCCAAAGCCATCTGGCCGCCCTTAATTTATCTTTAGAAAACCAGATACTCAGAAAACTAGTGCTCAGGATGGATTCCAAATCGACTGCTCTGACGGAACCACCACAGAAAAAGGCCAAGGTTTCCAGGCCTAGTTCCACTGTCTCTCTGCAATCTGCCGTCCCACCAGCTTCAGATTTAGGAGTTGAGGGACGTCAGTAGAACAGTCTACTTCAGCTCCCCTCAAGGAAGCCACTTTGGAAGTAACGGCCAGCCACACCGCTCAAGTGTAGCTCATTACGAGGAACGTACATCATTTGGGTTCTTAAAAAGTTCATGTTTCTCGAAGTTCCTCAAAGTTCCACATTGAAAGAGTCTGTCACACATTCAGTGTTAGGAATTTAAGTAAAATCCATGGTAAATAGAAATTAATAATATTAATTCATTAAAGGATCTTCTTTATATGTAAATCCAGCATATTTTAACCATCCTATGACCTTCCTAGTTGAAGTTGTTAGCAAATCCTTAGTATGTGTTCCACATTTTGCCCATTTGTTCCACATTATGAAGGTGAGTGTTCCTCATTTTGAAGCTGAAAGGTTGAGAGCTATGCGGCCAGCTCGTACACGGAGTTAGCTCTGCCGTTCGTCCCTACCGATGTCGAGAGGGAAACCGATATCATTGGGCGACCGACCAGGGTGCCATTGCCTAAAGACCCTACCACTTCCCAGGCCTCTGAATCCAGGCTTTCTCCTAAGACTACTCCTTTGAAAAGGAAGCAGAAAACAAAACACCAGACTCCACTCTCCTTCACCAGCTCCTTGATGCAGGCCTTCATGGTCCTTAGGCCAACGGCCTCTTCCCCCTCCACCATTTCAGTGCTCAGCCCTAGGCCTGCCTCAGCCATTTCTCTCCCTCTTCCTACTGCTCATGAAGGGGAAGAAGGACAGGAACTTTACTATTAATCCTCAGATGAATCAATCTCCTATTCATCTTAAATTGCCTCTCCACTAGAGTATTATTCCCCAGATGAGGAATCCGTCTAAGGGGGACTCTCCTCCAGAGGATATCACCTTTTGGGGAGACCATCACAAAGATAAAAGAATACTTTAAATGGGAAACTTCCCAAATGACTGAAAGTCAGAGATGCTTTGAATTACTCCAAGTGGAGTCTCCCTCGCCTTCTGCCATTCCACCAGTCATTCCTGCCTATCTTGATGCATTCACCTCCGCATCAAAGAACTCAGACTCTCAACCACTTGCCCCTAAGAGACCTGACCGGTTCTATAAAGTTCCCGAAAATTCCTGGTAATATCACCCCTGGCAGACCCTGCTGTGATTGCTGTATCCCCTGACAATCAATCAAGACTGATTCCTTCAGCATCTCTTCTACATACTGACAAAGATAGCAAAAACATGGACAAGATAGGAAAGAAGGTTTATACCTCTTCCACCCTAGCCTTCACAGCTGTCAGCTGTCAAACCCATATGATAAAATGTGCCTTGGACCTAGTATCACAAGCCTCTAATCTCCTGGCATCCACTCCTGACTGCCCTACCAAATCTAAGATAGCATCTAAACTGTCCCTGGCTTCTCAGGTAGCCAGACATTCTGTTACATGCAATGATGATGCAGCAGAGGCCTCAGCACGGTCCGCTGCTTTTCCATAAGTACTCCGCAGGTACTCTTGGCTACGCCTTTAACCCCTACCAGAAGACTTCAAGTCAAAAATCCTAGACGCCCAACTAGACCACAACATCCTGTTTGGTAAACAGTCTGCAGACCTCTTCAAAAACTTGCAGGAGAAAAGTAAAGAGCTTCAGGACATCAAGCACCTACTAGTGTCCCCCATTCCTAAATATTACAGAAATTGCCCTGCTAAGTCTACCTTTGTCAGGAGGGACCCCCTCTTCTGCTACCCCTTCCTTTTCCAGGCATAGGAGGAGAACCAGGAAGCAGACCACCTCCAGACCAGTTGCCTCACAACCTACTCAAAAATGGCCTTTTTGAGGTACAAGTGGACCCAACAATGCGTGACTGCCTTTCCCACCTTCCCTTGTCAGCCTGCCTCTCCCACCCCCCCCCCCACCCCCATTTTGAAATCCATCACATCAGACCGATGGGTGCTGGCAGTAATACAAAATGGGTATTTCCTTTCTTGGAAGGAAAAGCCCCCTTCCAAGGGGCATTCTTTTTCCCCAAATAAATCAACTGCATCTCATTCCTCATGTACTGCAAGACCTTCTGAATTTAGGAACTGTCGAACCTGTCCCTCGAGGACAGGAAGGGAAAAGACTTCTACTCAAAACTATTTCTGGTCCTCAAAAAAGATTGGCTTTGGAGACCAATACTAGATCTGTCCTTGCTAAACCTATTCCTAAATGTTCCATCATTCAGAATGCTATCCCTTCAAACTCTACTCCCACTATTGACAGCCCAGGCCTTTATGGCCACACTAGATCTAAAGTACCCATACCTCTATATCCTCATAAAACCCACCCACAGAAAATTCTTGTTTCACTGGGTCCTGCTCTCACTTTCAATTTACAGCCTAGCCCTTTGGTTTATCTACTGCACCCAGGGTATTTACAAAATGCCTAACCCCAGCTATAGCCTTTTGCAGAACCAAAGGTGTCCAAATCTATCCTTACCTAGATGACATCCTCATTCTAACAGAAGACACCCTTCAAAACCATCTGAGATTCACCACTTGCCTGCTTCAAAGCCTGGGGTTCACCATGAACATCCAAAAATCATCCTTAACCCCCCAGCAGGACAAAATCTTTCTGGGTTGCAGGATCAGAACAGACCTGATGTGGGCTTTCCTCCCTCAGGACAAAGTTCTTTCCCTCTCTACCGACTTC
Source organism: Protopterus annectens (assembly GCF_019279795.1). Lineage (NCBI taxonomy): Eukaryota > Metazoa > Chordata > Ceratodontiformes > Protopteridae > Protopterus > Protopterus annectens. The sequence goes on from NC_056733.1 coordinate 1,592,229,804, forward strand.
CAAACCCTATTACAGGTTCAATAGATATCTGCAAGACAATTCTTGAAAATCCTGGGGCTAATGGCAGCCACCATCTCTATGCTGCCTTTAGCTAGAATGCACATGTGAAAACTGCCGAGGTACTTGAAGAATGTGTGGTCACAACACCAACATCCTCTAGAGTGCCAAATTACATTCCTGCCCTGCCTCAAAGCAGAACTAAGGTGGTGGATGCAACAAATACTACTGAACCTTGGCCTTCCACTTCAACCACCCACCTCAACCCAGCACATGCCTACAGATGCATCAGACCTAGGGTGGGGGGCTACCATGAAAGGCTTCATGGTACAGGAGACCTGGCACCCTACCCTCCAAAAAAATATGTCAGTGTAAGGAAAACAACTGCAGTTCTTCTGACCCTGAAAGCCTTTCTTCCCTATCCTGCAACCAGGCCCCCTTCAGATCTTCACAGACAACACCACAGTCATGTAATATCTCAACAAAAGGAGGGACCAAGGCCTACCTCCTCTGCCGGATAGCATTATAAATTTGGGACCTTGCCTCCAGAAACAGCTTAGCCCCGCAGGCAACTTGCATCCCTTCCCAGGACAAGCGGATATTCTCAGCAGAACATCCTCTCTACAACACGAGTGGATGCTGAACAGGGACATTTTTCTAGACATTGTCCACAGGTGGGGCACACCTCAGGTAGATTTGTTTGCCTCCCACCAGAACAGACAATTGAAGAAATTCTGCACCAAGGATCACTCTCCACTTGCCTGAAGGGTAGATGCCTTCAGCATTCCATGGAAGGGGTGATTTCTCTATGCATTTCCACCCTTCCCTCTCATTCAAAAAGTCCTCCTGAAAATCAGGAGGGACAAACCAAAAATCTTGCTGGTGACTCGCTATTGGCCAAGGCAGCACTGGTTCCCCCTACTTCTCTCATTAGCCAAGGGCAATCACCACAAGTTGCCCCACAAGGTGGACCTACTCACACAACAGAAGGGTACTCTAATTCGCCCTCATCAACAGATGTTAGGTCTAACACTCTGGGTGATAAACGTTTAATCCTTTTCAGGCACCATTACTCGGAGGACATGCTTTTAGTCCTGAGGGAGGCCAGGACACCTACTACAAGGAGATCCTACTTATCAAAATGGGAAAGATTCTGCAACTGGTGTCTCCATAAGGATAGGGATCCCTGTCAGGCAGATCCCCCTCTAGTCATTGTGTGTGTGAAGTTAAGGCTGGCCTTTCGTACTCTTCAGTGAAAGTCCACCTATCAGCAATTTCTGCCTGTCTACCATTAGAACCCCCTTTACTAGCCAGGCTAGATATCAAATTATTAAAAGGGGTCTTACACATCAGACCACCAGTAAAACCTATCTCACTCCCCTGGGACCTAAACTTCATCCTGGAAAAACTAACACTGCCCCCATTCGAACCAGCTAGTGCTGCAACACTCCAAATGTGCACATGGAAGACTGGTGGTGGTGCTTACCTCAGCTAGAAGGGTGTCACAGTTACAAGCTCTAATGGCCTGCTCTCCCTACACTACCTTCCACAAGGATAGGATGACCCTACGTACTAACCCTTCCTTCATACCTAAAGTGGTCAACGAGCTGTCCTTAAACGAAGCCATTCACCTTCCCACTTTCTTCCTCTCTCCAACCAATGACAGTGAGAGAGGATACTCCATTCCCTCAATGTGTATAGACAACTAAGGTTTTTAGACAAAACTCAGTCCATCAGAAAATCAAACCAACTCTTTGTATCCTTTCGTCCAAGGGCCCTAGACAAGGCAGTCTCCAAACAAACCATGTCCTGTTAGATAAGGAAAAAACTATTTGCTTCTGCTACACCCACCATGGCAGGAACCTAATCCAGGGAATAAGAGCTTATTCTACCAGGGCCGTGGCAACCTTCAAAGCCTTCCTCAAAGGCCTAGACACAGCCTCCATCCTAGAAGCAGCCACCTGGTCCACCATACACATTTTTTCACCAGACAGTACAAGCTGGACCGTGTCTCCAGAGCCTGGGTAGAGTTTGCTGGAGCACTCCTGCAGGGCTTTGTGGAATCAGCTACTTCTACCTCCACCTTCCCTCTAAGCTATGGTACTCTCCCACACTAAGAATACTGCAACATAGGAATAAAAGGACATAGAATAGTTGTGTAAAAATCTTACTGCAACATGGAAGAGAAGGACATCTGTGGTTATGGTATTCCTTCCCAGCCAACTATCCCCCTTTCTTACTATTAACCTGTCTAAAGGACACTCTGAGGCACTCTCCCAGTCTAGGGTCAGACTAGCCAGCATGTGGCACTTTGCACCTCTTGTTGACAGTACTTGTTATTCTTTATTCGACTGTCTGTCTGGGCATTTAAGTTCTGAAGTCTGTGCGTGCAGACGTCACATTTTTAGGGTTCCTGGTTTATGGCTCTGCGTGTGATGTCCCATACAACAACAGCCAGGCTTAAGCTTTTGTATAGGAGCCAATGTTCGGATTGCCTGAGGTGGGTGACGAGATAGTGAGGAACATAGTAGGAGACAAACCAGCAATGGTGTACAAGATGGGAGCCAACATCAAAAGATTTTTGGAGAAAGGAAGTAGATGCAGGGAAGAAAAAGGGAAAGATATTGAACAACATACTAACAAGTGTGGATCATGTAGACAATGTTGTTACATATTTGATAAAAAGGAAATTATTTTAAACAACATATTTAGACCTAGAATTAGGTTTATTAAGGGGAACTGTAACTCCAAGATGGTTGTTTATATCGCTGTCTGTCGAGTGTTTTGGTTACTATGTGGGAAAAACCGAAAGAAGTCTAAAAAAACGTATCTACGAACATATTTACAATATTAGAAAGATGGACCAGAAAAGTGCATTATTTAAGCACATAGAACAAAAAGGTCCTAAACACCACTTTAAATTTGCCTTATTAGATATTGTTTGAAACGATCCCAGAGGTAGAGACAACAAAAAATTTTTAAGTTATAGAGAAGCATGGTGGCAAATAATCACAGATGCAACTACACCTCTGGGACTTAATGATAGTATTTCTTTGAAGGCTATTCTTGAGGTTAACACATAGTTCTAATATTTATTAGACAGTTAAGTATTTGTTCATCATCGCAGATAACAAATTCCCAACCCCAATATTTGTTATTTTCAATTATTATTTCATAAACTAGCCTCCTATACGTATTCACTATTGGTA